>NC_067483.1:84877571-85092571 GCF_947179515.1 Apodemus sylvaticus
CTAGGACCTGAAGTCAACGACCGTTTCATGACACTGCATCCTCAGCCTGTGGAATAAAAGAGCATGGTAACCAAATCATAGAAGGGAGGCATGGTCCCACCCCTATTCCTGAGTCCCTACCTGGGCAATTTGTGCTTCCCAGCCACTTACTAACAGCTTTTATGAGATTAGCAGTTTGGCTCTAAGGAGAATTTTCCACCAGGGGTCAAAGCAAGGGTTACCTTATACCTCCAGACTTAAGCACTATCACTTCTAATAGAGAAAGGGCAAGAGATGTCATCTTGACAGGAAAAATTTATTCTGATCATTAGGAGGTAGGGCTATTGATATGTAATGGGGCAAAGGGTTGTGTTCCTACTGTCCTGGTGACCCATGTCAGGTTCTGTTGATGTTCCCCTGGCAAAGCATGATATCAGACAAGTACAGCTTGCATAACACAGGATGACAGGGGCTGAGGAGAGGTGTTTGTACCATAGCTCCTAAGCTTTGACAGCAGAGGAAGAGGGTCATGTGGGATGGATGGGGTGAGATGGAGGGATGTGTAGCTGTAGTCTCAAGACCAGCTCCTACGTTTCATCTCTCTGACCTTCCTCTCAGGTTCTTCAAGAAAAGAGATGACAAGACTCTTGCAGGCACAGTTCCCAACTGGGACAAAATTATTAGGCAGAATAAGTGAGTTGAATTTTGTGAGTGCAGATGACTTGTCGTCAGCTCACAGATGTCCCTCAGCCCCACAGGGAAGTGTGCTCCACCCTCCATAGAACCCAGACACACCTATACTCTCCCTAGCACACCAAACACCCAATTGATGGGAAAGAGGAGGAGTCAGGGGGGCAATAAGGTCCTACCCTTTTGTCTCAGTTCTGTCCTAGCATCAAGTGACACACCCCCCCCCCCCCCCCCCCCCGCCTTGCCCCCAACCCTTAGGTACCATGGTCAGAGGCGTCTGTTGCTGCTCTGAGAGGCATCTTCTTCTTCACAGTCCTAGGCCCCACCCCTCCAAGGTACTTCACTGTGAGTGTGCTGCAGACATCTCTTCCTTGCAGTGTCTCCAAGGAACCTTTGCCTGAAACTTGATCTACCATAGAAACCAAATAAAGACAGAGCAATACTGTTTGGTTCAGCGAGGACACCAGGGCATGCTTCTTTCGGGCTGATTGCACCTAAACTGGATCACTGCCATGAATAAGGACAAATTCAGTTTATCATTTTACAGAATTCTGCTGACTCAAGCCCCCACATCTTTCCTAGCACATACACAGAAGCCCCACCCCCACCCACTCCATCCAAAACCGAGCCTGCAAAGGGAAAAGGCAGTTTTGATTTAACAGTTTATTTCTGCTGGAAAAAAAAATACAACAATGACAAAAAGAAGAAAGAAACAGAACCAACTCAGAGTAGCCCTAGCTAACCACAGCATAAATGAGCTTACCTGATTCATCTCTCTCTCTCTCTCTCTCTCTCTCTCTCCCCCCCCCTCTCTCCCTCTCTCTCTCTCTCTCTCTCTCCCCCTCATAGAAGTTACTGAATATTTTGTATTAAACACTGATCATGGGTCAAATAAAATCTCAGAAAAGCAAAAGGGCAGGTTCAAATTCCAATTTCAATAAACCTATGTCCAAATTCAGCATTCTATGATTTTCCAGCAAAGCTAACTGTGGGAGGAGAGCATCATTCCGATTTGCATGCAAGGCTCCATACAGACAGGTGTTTAAAAATTACTAAGTAGATAAGAGTCAGATTCAGAGCTTTTTCCGGGTAATAAATATTTCAAGTATCACCTTTTTTTTTTCTTGACAAAACTTTCGGTTACCCTCCCCCCACCCTCCACCCCACTTTCCAAGCAGTAAGGCACAATCATTCTAGAATACTGCCAAATATAACGAGCATCTACAGATGGGCTGGTCTGCAGCTGGAGGCTTTAACTCTGTGGTATTTATTTGAAATCTCCAAGCCAGCAGAGCAGTACAGTGAGCACAATCCTCAATGTTTTGGCTCTGGAGCAAATAGCGGTTGAACTTAGTTTTTTCAGCTAAAATGGAATTTATGCAGATGTGCTTTGCACTAAATTCATTAAACAATTACATCCTGGTGCCGTTTTCACATTTTTGTAAAGGATCTGCATAAGCACTAATTAGATCTAAGACAATGTTACTGGGCAAATTACAGTGTGGATTGTTCGCCTTGTCTTGCATTCTGCATCTGCTTCGAGATGACGATAATTTAGGTGCAAGCCATATAAATGTTGGGTTTTGTTCCATTTACTGGAAATATTTATTTGAAACATACTATAGATTAATTGATAATGTAACCATTTTTTTTAAAGAGCCTCCCGATGTTTTTCTCACGGGTGTCGAGTGGTAAAATCCAATGGGGGGAGGGGTGGTTATAGTAGCTGGAACTTCTCACAGTCGCTAGCTAACAGGCATTTTCCTCCCTGAGGTTGAGGTTTGCTGCTGAAAAGATCTTTGCATTTCATTTGGCTTCAAGTGCTGGCCGGGCTTGCTGAATTACAGCAGGGCCTTTCAGAATGCAGCATTCACGCAAAGGCACGCAGAGTCTCCTGGACAGCTCCCGGGGCAGGAACCCACCTCTTCCTACATCAGCTGGACAGTGACAATATTGGAAGACCTCAGTATCTTAGATGATTCAGATCTCGGGGTGTATTTTCTTTCTCTAATTTCTATCTTCTATTTCGTACACCATTAAATGTAAAAGACTAACATTTAAGCATGAAATCCACTCTGTAAAAAGTTAGGGCATTCCTATAGGGTTTCTATGGCAACTTTGAATTACCAACTTAATTCAAGGCTCACTCCAGCCCAGAAGTCACCACTCTAGTAGACATTCTGTACCAGACTCTCCATTCTGCTCACACCCAGAACTGCTTCTGCTCCAACCAGCAGCATCCTCCCCCCCCCCCTCCCCGGGAAGGAAGCCAATGCCAGGCATCAGCTTGGCTGCTACGGTTCTAAACCCCACTCCCATGGCTGGACTTTTCAAATGGTTACTTCTATTGTCTGATGGAGCCAGCCAGGAAAAGCCAAGTTCACTGTGAATGCCAACAGAGATTATGAGGCAAAACGGAACTCTGAGTGTAATCAAATGCAAAAAAAGCCCTACTCCAAGATACGTGGAAATGCCCCTGTGTGTGCGAGATGCCTGGTTATTAATGAGAGGGCAGCAAGAGCACATGTGGCTTTCCAAAGGTGGAGCCCAGCCTGGCTCACTCCAGCTGCCTGCTTCCCTTCTTCCTTAGGTGGGGCCTTGGGTTCCATCCTTGGGTTTCTGCTAGGTGGGGGAGACTGTAACCATAAGGGTGAAAATAATTGCTTCTGCAGACTTAATTGTAAGCCTGCAAATGCTGTGCTGGTTAAATATGAGATTACATCTTCCTTGAAGGAGAAAATAATTTAGCACTGAGGTTTTACAGTTTAAAGGTAAAGTATATTATATTGCCCCTGTGGAGGAAAACAGTGTTTGTCGATGTTTTTAAATTCTCTCTCTCTCTCTCTCTCTCTCTCTCTCTCTCTCTCTCTCTCTGTGTGTGTGTGTGTGTGTGTGTGTGTGTGTGTGTGTATGGTCTTACTATACATACCAAGTAGACTTTCAACATGCTGCCTTGACCTCGGGAGTATTGAGGTCATGGGTGTGTGCCATCATACCTAACCAAAAATCTATCAGCTATCAACAGCTCTTGAGCTAAGGGGTCATGAAACTCTCCATGCTCCGTGCTGGAGTGCTGACTGACTTGATCTTGTACAGGACTGTGCAGACCACTGCTGTGATCACATGAGTGGTCCTGTACGGCCCAGCATCTCTGTTTCATACCAGCCCTTCCTGAGTTCTAACTTTTACACATTGACTCCCTCTTCTGTATTGGTCCCTGCAACTTGGGTAGGGAGTGTGCTCTAGATGTCCCGTTTAAGGCTGGCCCAGCATTCTACAGAAACCTACTCTCCACACTCTGGTCAGCTATGAGCTTCTATGTTAACTGGTGTCCATCACACAAAGAAACGTACCTGGTGAGATTAAAGATACAAATTTCAAGAGCAGTTGTGTACCATTTAGCAAACTAATAGTAAAAGGGTTATCCTTGGAACTGACGAGATTTCTCAACCATTTTTGACCAGACTTACAGTACTGAGTATGCATTTCTTCTGTGGTGTGGGTCTTGCAGCCAATCACAAACTAGTTGGTTATTCTTATAACATCTGTGCCACTAGTGCACTCATGGACGTATCCTGCTGGGACAGTCATTATTTGTAGTTCATGGGTTTGAAGCTGAGAAAAATTTATTATCATTGTTCTCCTCCAGTAGAGAGTGTGTATAGCATGTTCCAGAAAAAAAAAAAAAAAAAAAAAAAAAAAAAGGACTAGCCAGTTGGATAAAGCTTCTAGTTCAGTACTTGTTTAACTCTCCATGGTATGACATGGTGAGCTATTGATAAAGCTGAATGTTCACCAAGGACAGAAAACTCAAATGGTAGATACAAATCACAATTATGTCCTTTAAAAAAATTCATTTATTTATTTTATGTATGTGAGTTCACTGTTGCTATCTTCAGACCTGCCAAAAGAAGGCATCAGATCTCATTACAAATTGTTGTGAGCCACCATGCAGTTGCTGGGATTTGAACTCAGGACCTCTAGAAGGGCAGTCAATGCTCTTAACTGCTGAGCCATCTCTCCAGCCCTGAGAATTGTGTCTTATGAGCCCCACTGAAGTCCTTGGATTTTACTCATCATATGTCCCTGGTTGGAATGTAGAGCAAGTGTGTGGTTCAGGGTCATTGAAAAGCAGTCTGTCTGCACCCAACTCACTCAACCCAGAGTTAGCCTGTGATTCACTTATTCCATTTCCAGACATCTACCTCAGACTGACCATTTATATATTAAAACTGGTGCATTAAATCTTGGAGGCAGTGTCTTCAGGAAGTCATTAGGTCACATAAACACCACCATTGTAGATGGGATTTGGTATACTTTTGAAAGATACCTCAGAGAACTCCATTTTCTTTACCCTCTGTGAAGAATGAGTCCCCCATTGACATCCAATAAGCTAGCACCTTGTTAATGGACTCCCAAGCCTCTAGGACATGGGGAATTAAATTTCACTTGTCCACAGCCACCCAGCTGTTACAGCAGCCCTGGAGACTAAGAAAGTATTCCAAGAGACATGGAAACACATGACCATGTAAAGAGTTGTCCACACATATGTATAACAGCCAAAGATGGATACAATCCAAATGCCATAGATAAACTATAGTATACTAAACAAAGGAATTTTATTAGCCATTTAAAAAAAGGTGAAGTTTGGTTGGCCCTATGTGTTTCCCACATCCAAAGATTAAACTAATCAAAAATAGCCAGTATTTAAAAACTTGAGTCTGAGTAATTTTTTTCTTGTCTTTTTTTTTTTCTAAAGTACTAAAACAACTATATAGTTAGCAGTCTGGAAGTGGTTTTTAAATATATAGGTCCAGAGATTGGAGAGAAAGATCAGCAGTTAAGAGTGCTTGCTGCCTTCCAGAGGACTCTGGTTCTGTTCTAAGAACCCACCACTGGCAGTCACAACCACCTGTAATCTTAGCTCCAGGGGATTTGATGCTTTTGGCCTCTCTAGGCATATAGATGCATCACACACACACACACACACACACACACTAAAAAATAATTTAAAAAATAGATGTATATAGAACCATAAAATTAGCTCCTCAGACTCCAACAAAACAGTCAAATTGTTTTTTTAAAAATTAGCTGAACTTCCTCATTTGGTTTTTGTTACGGAAATCATAAGCAATCTCCCTTTGCATCTGTTAGAATGGGTACCATAGAAAAACAGAAAGTACAAATGTTGTCAAGAATGCATAATATTTGTAGAAAGCTGAAGTGTTGCATTCATGCTGGAAAACCAGTGTAGTAGTCTTTCAAAAAAAGAATTTAAAACAGTCTATAGCTAGGGGAGAGCTCAGGTATTTGCCTAGCATGTGCAAGGTTCTGCCGTGAAGCCCTAAAATTGCAAACCTTTGAAAACTATAATTACTGTATGATCCAGCAATTATTCTTGTAGGTATAAACCCAGAAGAACTGAAAACAAGCTCGTGGGCAGATATTTGCTCAAGCAGCATTACTCATAATAGACAAAAGTTGAATGCGATTCATTGATGGGTGAGTGAAAAAAGCAAAAATGGGAATAGTTATATATGTTATACAATTTGGCCTTGGAAAGGAAGAAGATTAGGCTCGTGTCACAACATAGATGAGACCCGGAACCTCGAGAGACTAAGCTAAGTAAAACAAGTCAGACACAGAGACTCAAAAACTGTATGATGCCACCTTTACGAAGCATCTAAAGTGGCCATGTTTACAGACAGTAAATAGGATGAGCTTTGCCAGAGGCTGAGCAGGCACAGGGGAGTGTAGTTAACATGGTAAATTTAATATTATATGCATTTTATCACGTTTTAAAAAGAAAAGCAATGGTTGCGTGTATGTATAAGAACCTGTCAACAGACTAGGGGGGAAGAACTGCCTTTGGACCTCCAGGGACCTGGGCTGGGGCCCTGGTGCTTATTTGGTACCATACCCAGGCCAGCTTCTCCTGGGCCTTGTTCTCTAAGACCCAAAGTACAACCCTGAGAATAGTAAAGAAGACTGCATCTATGGTGCATGCTTAGTTTTCTCTTCTCTTATGCTACTTTAGAAAAAAATACAGATTAGCATCCATAAGTAAAAGCACTGTGCAATTTAAGCTGCCAGATAGAATATCAAACACCCATTTAAAATCTGAATTTAACACAGCAAAAGAGTGTTTAATAATTATTTTATATAAGCATTTCCCAAGCAATTTAAAGTATCTTGGACAATGTTTGGAATATATGTATACAAAAACAATGTATTATTTATCAGAAATTCAATCCCATATATTGTTCACTAAATAAAATCCTTATCCCCAACAATGATGTTTTATCAATCAAGTAAGTGCCCAGTGTTTGATTTGTGGAGAGGAAAAGCCATTTTCCCCAGTATTCCAGCAATTAATTCTTTTGTTTTTTGTTTTTGTTTTTTGTTTGTTTGTTTTTTGGGGGGGTAAGACAGGATTTCTCTGTGTAGCCCTGGTTGTCCTGGAACTCACTCTATAGACCAGGCTGGCCTCGAACTCAGAAACCCATCTGCCTCTGCCTCCCAAGTGCTGGGATTAAATGCGTGCCAAGCAGTTCATTCTTGTCCTGGTTCTTGAGTCCGGCTGCCATCTTAGTGGTGTGATGGGCATGTGTTTCGATGACTAAGATGATATGACAGCTCAAACAAAGCTGATAGATTAATCTCCTATTTTGCTTCCTAACTATGATTGGTTTGAAACAAACAAAAACATGATTGGGTTAAGGGCTTAACTTCCTTTTCTGCCTCTAACCCAATCACATTGTGAACCAGCCTTCCAGAAGCAGTTTTATCAATGAAGATGGTGGCCCTGAATCGACCCGAGGAAGACAGACTTTGAGTGAATTTATAATTGTAGAGATGGCGTCTACCTAGCCAATTTCATTGAGAGAGGCTTGCTCTTCCTCAGAGCAGTTGAGATGCCTGACAAAATACACTCACTCGGCTGGCCCTCCTGAATTTACCCCACCCCCAGTCTCCTGCTGGGAACAGTGCAGTGTCATTAAAATGAAGTTCTCTGAGAAAGACAATGGCTACATTCTCTGGCAGAGGCAAGAGGCATACAAGACACTGAAGGAAGGAAGGCCTGTTTCAAGATTGTATGGTGTGTGGTGTGTGGTGTGTGGTGTGTGCTGTGTGCTGTGAGCTGTGAGCTGTGAGCTGTGAGCTGTGTGCTGTCAGAGACTAAGTTTCTCCTGAAGAGCTGTGGCAGCTGTGGGTGTGGTAGTGTCAACCAAGAGGTAGGAGGGCAAGGGGTGCTGCCCTCCTGGATACCCTCCAAGTATCCAGTCTCTGCGCCCGTTAGTTATCAGCGTTATCAGCTGAGGAAGCTTACCTTTTCTTCATTCTACTGTGGAGTATTGCGGATTGGCCAGATGCCTGCCTCAGAACTAGATTAGAATTAGATATAAATTCAGTAGTCACTGTAATTGCATATATTATGCCAGATACTGAGTGGGGATAGGGACATCATCTTTTATTTTATAGACAAGATGAGGACCTCGACCCCTCCCCCCCCCAAGAGGGAGTTAGGGAACTTGTTCAGATTCACTGGCAGAGGTACAATTAAAACCCCGAAGTCTAACTTCTGAGTCTGTGGTCTAAACCTTGCACCACACTTGCCAATGAAACTGTGGCTTTGCAGCATCTTAAGACACAGTGCACACAGGAAGAGTATTTTAGAGCTGGAGGGATGGCTCCAGCCGGAGGACCTGAGTTCAGATCCCCAGTATTCATGGAAAAGCTGGGTGTAGCTGCAAAGTTGGTAATCTCAGTGTGGAGGGGAAGAGACAGGAAGATTCCCGAAGCTTGCTGGCTGGACAGCCTAGCCAACCCAGGAGCTGTGGGTTCAAGGAGAGACACCCCCCCACCTCCCCACCCCCCCAACCCCCCCCCCCCCCGCCTCAAAACACAAGATGGAGAAGTACAGAGGAAGACATTGAGTGTTGACCTCTACCTTCCATATACGTATGCACAAGAGAGCGAGCGTGTGTGCATGTGCGTGCATGCTCTCTCTCTCTCTCTCTCTCTCTCTCTCTCTCTCACACACACACACATACACACACACACACACATACACACACACCAAGAAATGGAAGAAGGCAGAGTGAATGAAATAGTTGGCTTCTTCCAGATAGCCAGTCCATATCCTCGAAGCACGAACTTCCTGTCTATGATCACATTCCTCTCAAAGCAAGATTCAGTGGTGGTTTGGCTTCTAAGAATTGACAATTACGTGGGGGGAGCTTGTTGCTCCAACAGTTCCATATTTTAATAGGAGAATTTGAAATTAAGTGATGTTTATCAGGGTAAACTGAATGTCTAGAATTTAGGAATAATTTACATTATAATGCACTTCCTCACTCTCTTCCTGGGCGTGAATAGACTTAAAATACGGTGATGAGTGGTATTGTTCATGCTACGGCAGCGCGCAAGGAACACACAACACACTCTAAAATCACAAATTAATTGCTAATGAGACTATTGCTCTTGAAGAGTTATATTGTTCGCGGGGGAAATGATCGCTCCACGGAAAAGAACGAGCTTATACAGCACCATTTTGGATGGGCAAGCAAAACCGGCATCAGGCCTTCATGAGCCACTTTTAATCTCACCCCTCTGGTTCCAGGTAGACTTTAAGGGATACAAGAGTCAGAACGTGGAGGTCAGAGGAGACAGGCCACCACCCCGCCGTTGAATTACAGGCAGGAGTAGCCTCTTGCTGAGGATGCTGGGAACAAAACTCAGACCCTCTGGGAAAGCAGAGCTTGCTTTTAACTTCTGTGCCACCTCGCCAGCCAGCTCCTATTTATACATCTTTTTATCCTCCCCTCTTAGTAACAGAAATTGGCTTGGAAAATCCCACCGCTGTCTGCACCGACCTGGGGAATGCTTCCTCCCAGGTAACGGGTGTTGCATGAACCAGGTGTGAAGGCAGCAGCACATATGGGAGGTGTGACAGCTACGCTGAAAGGAGGAGACACAATGGGGAGATCCCTTCCTGTCCGGAGCTGCACTTGCCTGGGTGACAATTATTAATCTGCAAAGCGTCTTGGATCTCTATAGTCTGTGGTTTCTTGTCTCCTCTAGAAGTCCTAAGTGAAACAATCATGCATTAAAGGTTCCAGCCAGCACAGGTTATGCTACACTGTGATTTAAAAGGGGGTGCCAAACATTGGTGATTTCACACCACAGTAGACTATGTCTCACTTGTGAGGTCCCGGGTGAGCTGAGTTCCCCTACCAGGTGTCTGTCTTCCTACTTTCCTCCACCAGCAAAGCTGGTCTTGTCTTTAGCTACCTAGGTGAAGGAGGAGACAGCTGAAGGGGTGGATGGAGGTACCTCACCTCCCTTTCTACCCATGATGCTCACAGGACTTCTCCAAGGACAAAGTACAGTGAGCAGTAAATACCGTCACACTGTAGCGAGAATCCCTGATCCCTGGTGACTCGGTTTCTACCCTTTCTGTCCTAGTAAGCTCAATGAATTATACTCCAACTGAGAGAGTGGTTGGCATTTTTATTATTTGCAAATGACAGGAATGTAACCTCTTTGGGTCAGTGTGGTGTGTGCCCTGGTGTCCCTGGTACCTGGCACCGCATGGGACACTGGAGAAGCAGCTCAACAGAGCCTCTCTGAACAGTGGGATGAGCCAGGAGTGGTCTCGTGCCTGCGGGTTCACCGGGTGGTTCTTGTGCCAGGCTTCCACTAGCATACCACGCCAGAAAAGCATTCTGCACCACGCACCCCCACCCGACCCCGCCGAGAGTCGCTGCTGACTTGCTGCAGTTCATTTTGATGAGAACAGAGAGCTGCAATCTCACAGCTCTCTGCAAGCAGTTAGCAAACACCAGGGATCAAGTGGGGAGCCCAGCCGGTCTGTCTGTCAACAGAATTGCTACCGTCTTCCAACCTCAATCTCTCTCCTACGAAAATTCATCTTCAGGTGAATTCTACCTGTTATGTCCCCTTATCAAACCTTCAGCCAGAACCAATGGATAAATGAGCCTCTGAGTGTAAAATCCTCTGACTGCATCTTCTGGGTGCACACCTCTGCTCATTCCTTCCGTACCCCTAGTGGACCCGTGGTAGCCACACATCAGCCCTCTTCTCCATCCCTGGTGACAGTGCTTCCCTTACCAGGTGTCTTGGTCCTGCAAGCATAGCCCCAGTAATGGCCTGTCTTGGTGTTTGGGGCTCCTTAGATTACACTGTCATGAAAGAGTCAATACTGTTTGACCAGACAACCCAAAATAACTTGTTTTGCCTGCTACCAGAACATCTGACAGCAAAGATGGTGATACATATTATTAAGGAAATGGGAATCGAGCAAAAAAATTGCATGTGGTTGCTGCCCTGTTAGTCTTCTGCTGAGGCCTGAGACAGTATCGGGTTTCTGTGGACTTTTTAGCCCGTGAGCTACTGCTAATTGGAATATGGGGGAGGACTCTCTCTCTTTTTTTTTTAACTTCTTAGGATGGATCTTTTGGCTTTGGCGGTCTCCTCTGGACCTGGTGCCATGCAGCAAAATCTTGGTGCTTGCTTGGTCATATTTTCATCTGTGTGCAGGCTGCCCCCTTGGGGTTTGAACATTAGTATTTGCTGATTTTTTTTCCCCTGCCATGAATATTGAAGTGCAAAAACTTACTTTTAGCTGCGGCAAGGCCTGGAGGTGTAAGCAAGTGTAATTTTTCAATAATGAACCGAGTGTGTATGAAAAGGTAGTGGGTGGTTTTATATGGACTATTTATAAACTCCTGAAGGGGAAAAAAAAAGCGTGCTCCATTCTTGCTATTAAGATAAAGCAAACTAGACCGAAAAGCTCTATTCATTCTGGCTTAACAGATTTATATCTAAAGACTCGGTAGATGGAAGTTGGTATTGTAGAAAGACAGAAGGCCAAATTAAAAAAATACCAAAGAACATTTATCTCAAGTAGCACTCCCCTCCTGCAGATTTCAGAGCACTGGCTGTAAGAAAGAGGCTTAGCCATGATAACCTGGCTGCTGCCCATCATTTGGTTAGAAAGTCTCTTCTTTGAAAACATCTTTTTAACTATAGACCAGATTGTCCCTAACTAAATATGATCTAAGCTATTCATTAATTCTTCTAATTGTGTTAAGTATCCCGGCTGTTGGGTACCGTTTCTTAATTGCTAATCGTCCAAAGGCAACTATTCAATCTTTCTTTTTCTCAGTGCTCAGATACTCACAAGTACTCAGGCCAAATGCTTGGGAGCTGGGTGTGTCGTTCAATGTGATAAGACATTTTAAAGATGCCAGGACTGTCCCTCAGCTTTCGAGGTGGGCACCCACCTCAGTAAGGTAATGTTTTACTTGAGATTGCTTGGCCACCAGCAAGTGAAAACAGGAGCTGGGTCTTTTTGTGTTCTAGTCTCCAGCTTTTGATGCTGTAACAAAATACCTGAGGTCATCAGCTTGGATTTCTTTCAAAGGTTTCAGCCTGTGGCCACTGGGCCCCATTGCTTTGAACCTGTGACTGCTGCACAGAACATAAAGGTAAAGGTGTCTGGTGGAAAGATGGGAAGACAAGAAGGAAAGCTGCTAGGATCCCAGAATCCTTTCCAAGGCCATCCCCTCAGGAACTAAATCTTCTCTCACTGGGCTCCTTGGCCTAAGGATGCTACCATCTGCCAACAGTGGTCTTTACAGGACATTTAAGATCAAAACCATAGCATATTGAGGTAGCATTCAGTGTCTCAAGAACAATGCATTTTGTTCACTTACCAGGGTAAACCATTCCAGGGCAGGGTTTCTTGATTGTTAGTGAGTATTAGACTCAAGAGGCATTCGATGGCACATACCCTTAGATGTCCAGATGCTATCCTTGGGTTCAGTTCATTTGGATCCAGTTAAGTCTGGGGTGAGGTAGACAGCACCCAGGGAGTTCTGGTAAACATTCTAGGTTGTGAACTAGTGACCTAAGGTGTCATATCTTCAAGCTTGGACATGTCGTTGAAAAAGTGTCTGGGCTAGTTCCATACTGTAGCACATGAGAAGGCTGAAGAACTCATTATGGTTTTCCTATAGCTCATGAGCTATATGGTCAGGCAGCCAAAAATGTCCTCCTCCTCCTCCTCCTCCTCCTCCTCTTCCTCCTCCTCCTCCTCTTCCTCCTCCTCCTCTTCCTCCTCTTCCTCTTCCTCCTCTTCCTCCTCCTCCTCTTCCTCCTCCTCCTCTTCTAAGCCACAAAGCAGACAAGATACTAGGTGGTTTCTTTGTAGGATGAGGAGTGGAGTATTCATACCACATCATGTTGAAAGTATTTTCTCCTTTCTCCTGGAGATGCAGGCGTTCCCTTAAACCAGGTGGCCTTCTTACTGAAAGCCTGCAGGACCAGGCAAGTGCAAATATCCTCCCACTGTTAACTGAGAGCAAACGCCACCAAGACTCTTCCCTGCTCTTCCTGCTGTCCCCTGGGGTCCTGGTCAGTCACACTCAACATTCAAAAGTGATCGAGTTGTCATGTATGCCAGCCTTGTTACGCAGGTAGCCCCTATAATCCAAAAATGGGTTCCCTTGAAATATAAACAAATATACCTTATATGAACACTAATACCTCGGATTTCTGTAGTTAATACAAATATTACTTTAAATTGTTTAGGCAGTCAACAAACCAATCACATACCTTTATCTCATGATCCCCAGCCTTCTAGCGAGGTACTGAACTTCAAAAAAGCCACACTGCTAAGGGAAGTAATGTCTTCTGGATAGTTCTGAACATAGAAATAAACTTTTATCAAAGTTCAGGAGTCTTGTCTGCTCTCCATTGCTGTCACAGAATACCAGAGACAATCAACTTTAAAAGGAGGGATTTATCCTGGTTGGTGGCTTCAGTCTGAGAGCATATGTTATCTCAGTGCTTAAGCTGAGATAAATCACAGCAGGGAGGTCAAAGAAAGAGCATTGCTCACTTATAGCAACCGGAAGCAGAAAGAGGAGCTGGCTGGGACCCCTGTACCCTGCTGAAGGCCTGCTTCCTCCAACTAGGCCCTGCTCCTAAAGACACCATCACTTGTGATAGCACCATCAACTAGGGACCAAGGTGGCAACACTTAACCTTTGGGGGAAATATTCACCTCATGATAAAAGATGATGGATTGCCTCACGTAGGATATTTTCCAGTTCCAACCATTTGCCTAAAAATTTCATGAATTCATTGTTTTTAATTGCTGAGTAGTATTCTGTTGTGTAAATATACCACATTTTCTGTATCCATTCCTCCATTGAGGGACATCTGGGTTCTTTTCAGCTTCTGGCTATTATAAATATGGCTGCTATGAACATAGTAGAACATGTGTCCTTATTGCATTCCAGGGAATCCTCTGGGTATATGCCCAGGAGATAACCCAATCACAAAAGAATACACATGGAATCCAGTCACTGATAAGTGAATATTAATTAGCCCAGAAGCTCTGAATACTCAAGAAACAATTAACGTATCAAATGATTCCCAGGAAGAAGGAAGGAGAGGTGCCTTGTCCTGGAAAGGCTTGATCCAGCATTATAGGGGAGTACCAGGACAGAGAAATGGGAGGGAGGTGATTGGGGAATGGATGGAGGGAAAAGAGCTTATGGTACTTATGGGGAGGGGGAAACCGGGAAAGGGGAAAGCATTTAGAATGTAAACAAAGAATATAGAAAATAAAAAAACAAAAAACAAAAACAAAAAAACAAAGCAAAACAAAAAATGATGTTCTGATGGCCACAGCAGGCCACAGCAGGCCACAGACACAGTAAGCTGAATTGGGAGCTTGGATTTCACTCCCACTGAATTTTTTTTTCTGTGTTATATCTGTGATTCTTTTTTAAAGTTATATTTTCTCAAACAGGCTCTCTGATAATTGTCCTACATTGGATGGGAACAATGATTCAATAACACATGACTGATTTTTCAAGGACTAGAAAAAGTGATCCATCCGTCTGTCTAACCATCCATTTACCCATCTACCTGTCTATTGTCCTCCCTTCCTCCCTCCCTCTCTCTCCCTCTCTCTCCTCCCTCCCTTCCTTCCTTCTTCCCTCTATCTTCCCTTTCTTCCCCTTCCCTTCCTTCCTTCCATTTTTTGGACTTTCTAACCCTACTACCAAAATATCCTAACTGATTTTATTTTGTATAAGCATCAGAAATCTTCCAGTCAAAATAACCTATAAAGCATAGAACACTGATAATGAAAGAAAATTTAAACATCCTATCTACTTTGTCTTTCACAACCTAAAACCTCACAGAAGCTTTCTTAAAGCCTTCTATAGAATTTAAAAAATTCTCCCTCATCATGGGTGAAGCACATGAAAGAGGAGATGGAGCAGCACCAGAGACTGAGAGAACAGCAGCAGCCACTTACGAAGCCACACCCATCTGCCACACCCACATGCCACACCCATCTGTGGAGTTCACTTTGAGAAATAGTTAATTTTTTACGTCAGAAGAGAGAAATGTTTGAGCCTGAGATGTTTCCTTACAAAGATAACATGAAAGAATATTACGCTCTGTGTCTTCGAGTACATGGTCTTTATAGTTGGCCCTTTAGAGATGAAGTCGGATAGGCTGGGGAGATGGCTCACCGGGTAAAGCGCTTGCTGTACAAGTATGGGAACTGAGTTCAGTTCTCCAACACCCAGGTAAAAAGCCAAGTATGTTGGCATGTCCCTGCAACCCCAGGACTTGATGCTGGGAACAGCAACAGGTGGATCCTGCAGGCTCACTAGGCCATAGCAGAAAGAGCAAGCTTCAAGTTCAGTGAGAGAACCCAACTCAAAAATAAGGGGGAGGGGAACTTGAGGAAGACATCCTAGTGTCAATCACTGGCCTCCACACAGGTGAGTGCACCCGCATGTGTACTTCTTATAGTTACATGTATATTATATGTATGTTCATGTGTATAAGTATATATATATGTATGTGTATGCATGTTTGTGAGTAGGTGTGTATATATGTGTGTGTATGTATATGAGTATTGTGTATGTATATGTGTATATATATGTGTGTGTATACAAATGTGTGTGTGTATATGAGTATTACGTATAAATGTGTATATAAGTCTGTGCATGTGTGTATATGAGTATATGTATATGTGTTATGTGTACATACATGTGTGCCTGTGCATGTACCTGTGTGTGTGTGTGTGTATTGTGTGTGTCAAGAGCACTTAAGATCTGCTCTCTAAGAAAATTCTACATATGTAACAGGACTGGGGTCTGGGGAGATAGCTCAGGTGACAAAGTGCTTGCTGCACAATCAGGAGGACTTGTGCTCGATGCCCAGAACCCATACAACTATCTGGCAATGATGGCATATGCTCATAGACTGAGCACTGGGGAGGCACAGAGAGGACCCTTGGGGCTTGCTGCCCTGCCGGTCTAGCCAGACTGTGAGCTCCAGTCAGTGAGATGGACAGTGCTTCTGAGGGTAGTTAGGAAAGAAGGGTTTATTCGGGTTCTGTGTGTGAGGGCACTGTCAGTCATGGTAGAGAGTGCAGGACAGTAGAAGCTTGAGAAAGTCAATGGCACTGCATCTGTAGCAGGAGCCGAGAGCAACAGATCCTTAGAGTTAGCTTAATTTCTTCTTTTTACTCAGTCCAGGACCTCAGCCAATGAAATGTTGCTCTCCACGGTGAGTGGCTCTTTCTGCCTCAGTTACTCTAATCTGGATAATCCCTCACAGACACACCTGGAAGCTTTCTCCTAAGAAAGGCTATATCCCATCTAGTTACAATCAACAGAAACCATCACACGGATGTACGTCCCATCACTGGGGTCCATTATATCAGCCCAAGCTCCACCCCTCACACATATGTTTCCGACATTAGATAGCGACTGAACAAAAAGACACCAAAGGCATGTGGACTGTCTCTTAATGAGGACCAAAATGCTTCAACTTACACGCCCAGAACTCACCATATGGATATCTAGCTGCAAAGGAAGCTGGGAAACGGTTTATTTGAAGGCATCATGTGCTTGAGTTTTATCACTAAGGAAGAGAACGGCTGTGAGTGAGAGTAATGACCCGAAAAAAAAATCACTCTCATCACTGAGAATGTACTCTTCTTCGGGAAAGTCAGCTTGTACAAAGTGCAATTTTATATATGCATCTATATACATATACATATGGACATTTTCTTGTTTGTAATTGTTTATACTTAAAAATAAATAAGCAGGGTGAGGGTGTAGCTCAGGGGCAGAGCTCTTGGCTTAGTGTGAGTGAGGATCTCATTCCCATCCTTAGGACCATAAAAGAAATCAGATGGGATGCAGATGGTCACCATATCCGTCCCATTCTTAGCCCATGAGGATTCCTCTGTAGTCAGTGAGCTAGGCATCCTCTGAAGTGTGGTATCACTTACATGCATCCTACAGGAAAGGAAGAAGGAGTCCACTCTGCATTGTGGTCCTCGCCGGGGAGGGAGAAAATTATACACATATACAGGCATATAATAACAGGCTGCAACTGTCTCAATATCTGCAGCAGTGTTGAGACTGTTGTACTGATCTGTGGATAGATACTCTCTTCAGAGCCCATTTATGTCTGTGAATGTGTTCGTATGAACAAAACCTTGCTGGATTTTTCCTTCCATCTCTGGGTTGCCAACTACCAAACAGAACCATGGAGAAAGTATGCGAGAACTAACAAAGCATAGACAACTCTCTTTAAATTAGTTAAAATGATAGACAGCTTTATGTTTCCTTTCTGTGGACTATAATTTACTGGTTGGTAGCATATACACTAGACTCATCCCCCTCCCATTCCGGACAATATTATAATTTGTATCACAGTGCAGTATGTTTTTAAATTGTATCTATTCTTAACACCATATTTTCCCTAATGATACAGAATAGCTGTTTCATACTAAGTATCTGGAGGCTTGAGTGTCCTCAGCGATCTGATGGTGGTAACATCCAAAACCTGACTCTTAACAAGCTAGAGCCAATGGACTCCCTGCCAGATAGGATCTAAATTCCCACTGACTGTTAGTGTCGTGACTGTTTTTACAGAAACAGAAACTGTGTGGGTGTACTGGTCCCAAGGGTGCAGTGAAGGCAGCTAGCCCGATGTCAGATGCTGGTGGTCCACTCCAGAGACAGACTGCTTTCCTATCATCCCATAACCCAGCAGAGCGATCATGTCAGCAAGGCACAACTGCAGAACACTGCCCCTTATATCGTACTCTGCTTCAAGACACTTTCCCTCCCCAGGACAGCCTACTGTCTAGTTAGAAAAATAGCATAAGGATATACAATGACCTGACTCTCAAATCCCCTCTCCGTAGGAGCACTGAAAATCAGCTGAAGTGGCAGGGGAGGCGGAAGAGTCAGTACTGGGCGGTTCCTTTGGATCTACTGACTTCCTTTGGTAGGACGCTTCGCCTTGCTTTGCCTCAGAAAGACAGATGGGAACCTTCGAGGCAAAGGTGTTGGGGAGATTTTCCTCCATGCAAATTGTATCTTGCCACAGAATCAAACAGCAGTCTGTTTCGGTACGCACTCGCTCATTTCCTCCGCGCCACACGAGTCGTTTATTTGCAATCACGTTCGCATATTCTGGGCACTGCACATTGGTTCAGTTCACAAGGGGAAGGAAACAGATAAAGATTTTTGTTAATGGAGCTCTTTGTGCATAAAAAGAACTCCCATCTCCCCTCCCACATGCTGTCCTGAATTTCCCTCTTCCTCCTCCAAGTCTTACTTTTTCTCAGAGTGTCTGTGTGTGCCGCATGACAGTGATTTTCCCTTGGTAATTGCCTTCTTCAATAAGAAACTTTAGAACAGTGAACCTCCACAACACTTACATATAAACCAGAGCTGCTTAAAGGCAAAAAAATCAAGTTGAAAATTCTACATTGTGATTTTTGACATTAAAAAAAAAAAGACTCCCTTCAACACGAGTAGAATTTTTGACTGTTACCCCCAAACATTTACATTTAAATGATAGCTCTCAACGACCTGTGCGCACTTGATTTTACAGTACAGCGTTCAGAGGAGATAAATCGTGACTTTATTTCAGCAGATTCATCTTACAACTCTGCCTCATTCTGCTGTTTTACAAAAGTACGGTGGGATTCTATGTAAACTCAGTGGTGGAAATGGAAGTGCTCATGGCTCGTCTTGGTAATACGGGGGTGGGGGGTTGGGGGGTGGGGGAGTTGTACCCTGAGATGGTAGTGGCCAGCCTGAGGTGAGAGAAGCACACCTTCTCAGAGCAACCCCCCCAGAAAGGGTGGTGGCAGCAGGAGCTCTCTTTCTCTTGCAATAGCGACAACAAAATGATGCCACAGACAAAAACTGTCATGTCCCACCCACTCCATCTGTCCTTTGCTGTGCACCCACGGCTCCCTCATTCTACAAATTAATCTTTCACACATTTTTCAACAAAAAAAAGTGTTAATGTTATAAAAGAAAAAAAACAAGGAAAACAGAAAGGGCTGTGTAGAAAATAAATTAAATTTAAATTTGATGGCAGTTATGACTTTTTTTATTGACTATAGGAGCAAACAGTCACATCAAATTGGTGCCACTGGCATGTAATTAAAACTACAGGGCACCCTTAATGATCTCTGACAATGGTCTCGTGTGTGGTTTTTTTTAAATATAGCATGCACATTTTGTCCAATTTGGGTCTTTTTTCCTGTTGCTTTTGTCCTCTTTCCGAGTGGGTATTATTCATGAACTGAGTCTTTATTATCTATTTGGCCATCTGCATAGCATTGGCCATAGTCCCCTGTATTGTAATTTTGAGTGAAAATAAGGGCTATGGGAGATTGCAGCCCTAAAAATAATAATACTAGCTGTGAGAACTCAAATTTAAAAAAAAAAAAGCGTGAAGGAAAGTACTTGGGGTCGAGGAGAGGTTTGGCGGCACGTGGCACGAGGTAGGAAACATGTAAACCATCTTGGAGAATGCGATCTCTGGATGCCCCTTCTGAGTAAGCCAACATTGCTCCCTTTGCTGAGAGGCCCTGCGGAATGGGATGCTTCTCCTGGCTCCAGGGTCTGTCAAAGAAAACAGAAATCTCTGTTTTTTCATAAGATCTTCTTGTTTCAGAAGATCCTCCTGTTTCCAAAGTTTGTAGACCTCACAGTTGAGTGGTGGCCCCAAAATTCTAGTGCAGTGCCCGGGAGCTGACTCATGAGCAAGGCATTAAGTATGGAACGCTCATGTTTGCCCATGCCGTGTCCCTTGATTTTAGTTCAGCGAATGGAGATTGTCTTTAAAAATAAATAAATAAATAAATAAATAAATAAATAAAACATAGTATTTTCCATGAAGAAAACAAGATTGTGGGGACTGTAACTCTAACTTAGGTTTAGGTAAAGCACTTGCCTCACATGCATTCACAAGGCTTTGGGTTTTATCCCCTAAAATGGGATATGCATATATGCATGCATGTATGTGTATACCTGTATGTATGTGTATATGTATATGTATACCTGTATATATATATGGGTATGTGTATACCTATATGTATATTTGTGTGTATGTGTATATCTGTAGATATGTATGGGTATATGTGTATATCTGTATGTATGTATGTGTGTATGTATGTACGTACATATGTATATATGTATGTGTATACCTGTATGTATGTATGTATGTATGTATGGGTGTATGTGGATACCTGTGTGTATGTATGGGTGTATGTGGATACCTGTGTGTATGTATGTATATACATGTGTGGGTATGTGGATACCCAAGTATATGTATGTGGGTATGTGGGTATGTGGATACCTGTATGCATGAGTGTGTATTGGTGAAAGATGAATGGACTGAAAACTGGTAAAACCGTGCTTCTAAATGTTGCCTAATCTTATTTGGTTCTCTCCATCTGCTTTGCCTGCTTTTGACCTTTTCTTTCTGAAATTCTCCTCTTATCAAGGTTAGATGACCATTTCTGTCTACTTCTCAGATTTTCTTACAGCCACTAGGAGCCTATCAAAGTCAGATGATTGAAATATAAACTACAAAGACATGTATTCCCAGGAAGAGTGAGATGTATGGGGCTACACTGTATGTATGACAGTAACATTTTAGTCTCAGACGCAAAGGCAAAATACTTGCTTTTACTATTTCTTGTAGTTTTTTCCTCTTGTTGAGTGTATTACAGGAATATGCAATTAAGACTTCACACACACACACACACACACACACACACACACACTGCTTGGGCTTACTACCAAAGGAAGATGTAATCCATCAATTATCTCATTAGTGAGAAAATGAATTATTTTCTTATACTTAGTTGTGGCTTAAAATAACTTTCTCTTTTGTATTCATCTTTCTTTCTACATTGGTTTATGTATAGTAAACCTACATGGCATCAAATCTTCAGATTTGGAAAGTTCAAGCTAATGGCTTTCACATCCATACTGATTTACCTAAAAATAATGCAGCAGCTCTCAGATGAAGAACGACAGCTCAGCTTCACAAACCGCCATTGTGCCCAGGCTCGCGTTGAGGAAAATTTAGGCTGTATTATTTCATTGAGTTTCCTGACTATTATGGGTTTAACTGAACTTGCATAGATAAAGGATACTGTCGTTAAAAATGATTGAAAGAGTTCAGCTGGATGTGATGGCGAATAACTTTCACCCCAGTGCTTGGGAGGCAGAGACAGCTGAAGCTCAGTGACGTCAAGGCTCGTCTGGTCTACAGAGCAAGGGTCAGGCAACTGAGGGTTACAGAGTGACACCTTTTCTCAAAAAGAAAAACAAATAAAATTTAGAAAGGAGAGATTAACTCATCCTTAAGATGACTTTGATTATAGGTATTATAATGGTCTAGAAGTATTAACCTTTTAGCACATTGACTGGCATGCAGTTTTTAACTGGCATTATAAATTATATCCTTGTATGGTAGTAGTATAGATTACCTCCATGAGATATGAAAAAAGTAAAGCTATATTTTAGATGCTTGTTGTAAAGCTTGCAGTTGAATTTCCATTACATTGGTATTGAAATTATTGGTATTTTCCAATCTTATCCAGACCTGGCTCCTGTGTAATATGTGTGAGGCCCAGGGTTCAGAGCCTACAGCGGAGGACTGGGAAAGGCTAGATCTTCATTTAACATTTTAATGTTTCGTGTTTGTTTCTTCAAAGCTCCCAATCCTTCCTTAACAGCTTAAGCACTCATAATCAAGGCCAGAGTAATTCAAAGTCATGGATTTAAAAGTATTTTGGAGATATGATGTAGTGGAGATGCTTTTAATAATATTTAGAGACACTCCACTTTTTAAAATGTTTGGGCCCCTATCCTTTGCTTATGCCTTTCTTTCACATTACTTCTCCATTCCCCAAAGTGTAACCCTATGCTATATTAAACAGTGCCTCTTCGCCACAACTTCCGGTCAGTCCAATAACTAGAAATTCCACAACAGCTAGTGCCCAGGACCTCTCTCATGCCTCACTTCAATGCTGCTGTAGTTGTAGCGTTGATTAGCAAGGCAGAAAAGGGGCAACGGGTAAGTAAAGCCCTTGCTCTGAGTGTATTCTAGCTCCACGGCCGTCTTCAAGTACCGCAGACTGACAATCTCAGAAGCCACGCACGAAGAAAGAGTCTCAATCACATTTCTGACCAGATCCCTCCTTATGGCTCTGAGAGTTTAATTTTCATTTAAACAACAATAAATACAGGCATAAGGGTTTGAAATGAATTATGTAAGCCCTTTAGCCATAACCGTTCCATTCTGCCGCCGAATGAACTGCTGCTCTCACTTTGTTTTATGGGCCTCCGCGTCGCCCGTGTTATTATATCTGCCAAATAAAAGCCAGCAAACCATGCAAATGAAAATATAATCTTTTATCTCTCACTGTCGCAGAATGCACCCAGATAGCATTTTTTTATCCAGCTCTCTTCAGTGTGGCTTTCTCTGCTCTCAGAAGCCTTTCTTCTCATCATCATCTATGGAGAGGAAAGCGTCTTCATTTTTATCCGCCGACAGTATATGTTTTCACCAGAGATGTTGGAGATAATTTATTCGATTATATTTTTTTAAGCTTATCTGTCTGGTTCAATAGAGATTATGGACTTTTCCCTTAAATGTAGGAAACCAATAGATAATTTCTTTATAAAATACCACAAATTCTGGTTTTGGGTTTTGGGTTTTCGGTTTTTTGGGTCCGTTTGTTTTAGATAAAGGTTTTATTTGCGTGTTTGTTTTGCTGCTCTATAAGAAACAGTTTCACTCTATTAGCCAGGAAAACACTCGTGCGTTGTCCTTCCCTGTGATTGGCTAGCACTACACATGGGCTTGATGACTATAATGAGTTAGCTCTGGAACCCACCAGTCTTGATTTACGATCTTGCTAAGTCACTTAACCATTCCTTCCTCCAGGTGATGAAAATAACACCCCTTACACCTCTAAGTTCGAGAGTTAACTCATCTATAAAGATGAAGGGTTTTCTCCCCCTTGGGAATCTTACTAGTCTGCCTAGGCTGACCATGGACACCCCACTTTAAGCATTCTTTCTGCCTGCATTGGTCTCTGTCCTATTGTGAATTCGTTGTTGTTCCCCAGTCTCTTGTGACTGGCCGGTCTGTCTCGGGGAGCCGGTGTCTGCAACTGTCCCCTATTCCAAGTGCTAAGATAAGGCTTGACATTGTAGACTGACTGTTAGTTAGGGTTATTTGTTTTGTTGTTTAAGACAGGCTCAGTCCACTTAGTCCTGGCTGGCCTGGAACTCACTCTGTAGACTTCCGCTAGCCTTGAACTTTCTTTGGGTCTCTTGCCTTTGTTTCCCCAGTGTTGGGAGTAACAACATGTACTGCCAAAACAGATTGCTTGTTTTTTGTTTGTTTGTTTGTTTGTTGTTTTTACCCAATGTTTCCTTTTGGATCAGATCTGGTTGAATAGCCTCAGCGCTACAAAGTAACTTTCTGAGCAATGGGTTCTCAGTACAAGCTGTGCCAGATATTAGCTTGCAGAGACAGAAAAAAGTCCTCAAAGAGGGATTTAAAATCTGTTTGCTCTGAGTTCATACTGAAGAACCACTTTCCCTATTGTCTCCCATAAAGTCATTACTGTAGATTCAATTTAAGATGCTTTTTTTTTACAGAGTTTAATTTAGATACACATTTGCATTGTAAAATGGGTACTTTAAAAATAATCATTTTAGTCTTAAGCATAAATGCTAGTTCTTTGTAAAGGAAGTAACTTCCTGAATTGCATGTGATCACTAAGGGCAAAGTAAATTCTGGAGTGAGATCTAACCTTCTGTCTGCTTTTATTACAGAGACTAGTTTGGATTTGGTGTATATCAAGACTTCTGTGGTAAATGTTTAGAATTTCTTTGTTATCAAGGATTTTAATTAAAAGTCTTTTAAAATAATGGTTGCGATTGCTACACATTTATCAGACATCAATATATTAGCCACTGAAATGAGAATCACAATGACATCTATACATAATAGGATAAATAAAGGGAGGTGATATTAATTCATGTGTCATTGACACCTAGCACAAGGCAGAAATTCTGCAGGACCCCTGAGAATATCGGTCCATATTTGTTTTTCTGACGCAATGCAGGTGCTCAACTGATAACTTTGGAACAGATCTTTATCTTTTTTCCTCTCTGCCTGTTCAATTCCATGAAGGATGGAAATAAGGCAGACCACAGAGAGCCTTCCTTCCCTGTTTGGAATGCAGATGAGTGGATGCTGTTTCTGTCTTTTGCTCAGTACCTGAAGTAGATCAAGTGTGTGGTCTAACCTCCACCCTACCCCCAACTCCCCTGAGCTGCTTTCTTTCTAAAGTGAAGAAAATACCTCATTGGCTTCTTCTGTGTTCATCTGTACCCAAGATGTACTTCTGTATTCATCAGCACAGCCCAGTGGAAGTGGCCAATTGCAATCATGAATGCTAGCATTTACATCTTTAGAACCTTTATTCTTTTTCCAAAGCAAAACAAATACTTTTATTTACTATGTATTTTTTGGGATTCTAGAGAAATTCATACCCTTAGGAGATTTATAGTAGGGTGGGATATAGGAAGGGAAGGAGGGAGAGAGGGATGGAGGGAGGGAAAGAGAGAGAATGGAGGGATACTAATGTCAGAATCTCTCTTGTTAGAACTCACTCAATTGGAAAAGTCATGTATGTAAGATTATTGTAGAAAAACCCACAGATGAAATGAAGATATTTTTCAGTGACCTAAATTAATGTACCTTCCAATACAACAGTTATATTTCAGCATTTGGTTTCAGGGGTCTATGTGTGATCTTCAAGGATGGTAGCATTGCCTGTACCTGTTTATTAGGTTGACATTTCAATAAAAGCTAGCTGTTTAAACTCCCATTAAGAAATGGTAGCCAGGTTTTTTGTTTCTCCAGCTTGGGGTGGAGTTGGGGTTGGGGTGGGTGGTACTGCACTTGTCTAGATACACAGGCGTTGAGTTCTATTACTAGCATAACTGGGAGGGGGGAGGAGGGAGAGAGGCCTCATATTATGCATGAAGCAAATGATGGATATGCACAAAGCAGGCAGAGAAGTGACTATAAAAGCACTACTGTGTGTTCTTAAAGGTCCATATGCCTTACTGCATGATGTATATTATAAGAGAGAAAAGAAACAGAATGGGCTATGGGTTGAAAAGCTACTGAATACGTTTGCTTCCATTTCTTCCTAAAGTCTTGGAAGTAAACAGTCCTGGTTCCAAGCAAGCATGACCTATTGGCCTGCTTTAGCTGCTACACTATCAGAGCTCCAGTTTATAGTAGGCAGCTGAGAACTTGCTACACAGGAAAAACCATTCTGGGAACACGGCATTACCTGTTTCTCTTGCCCTTAACCCTCAGCTGTTTTGAATTACTGGTGTAGCTTAGACTGCTCTCAACACAGGAGTGACCCCAATGCCCCTGCACCCCATGCAAGAGTATTTCCTCAAGAGTTTCTAACTCCTGACACCGTTTCTGGCTTTGGGGCTGACAATCTAATGGAATTACCTCCAATGCTGGACAATCATACTTCAGAGATTTAGTGTATAGGCTCTTATTCCACACAGTCTATAGCCTGGGGAATGGCTTGATATATAATGTGCTCTGCGAGATTATAAATGTGTGCAAATTTATTTAAGTTTTTTAAAAAAATTATTGACTGAATGTGGTAGTGCAGCCTTTAATGCCAGCAGTTGGGAGGCAGAAGCAGGTATTTTCTGTGAGTTCAAAGCTAGTCTAGTCTAGAGAGGAAGCTCCAGACTAGGAAAGCCTACATAGTGAGACCCTGTCTCTAAAAAAGAAATCTTTTATTATTTTGTATGTGTGTGAGTACAGGTGAGTGAGTGTACGTGTGTGAGTACAGGTGAGTGTGTGAGTGTACATGTGTGAGTACAGGTGAGTGAGTGTACGTGTGTGAGTACAGGTGAGTGTACGTGTGTGAGTACAGGTGAGTGAGTGTACGTGTGTGAGTACAGATGAGTGAGTGAGTGTACATGTGTGAGTACAGGTGAGTGTACGTGTGTGAGTACAGGTGAGTGAGTGAGTGTACGTGTGTGAGTACAGGTGAGTGTACGTGTGTGAGTACAGGTGAGTGAGTGTACGTGTGTGAGTACAGATGAGTGAGTGAGTGTACATGTGTGAGTACAGGTGAGTGAGTGTACGTGTGTGAGTACAGGTGAGTGAGTGTACATGTGTGAGTACAGGTGAGTGAGTGTACATGTGTGAGTACAGATGAGTGAGTGAGTGTACGTGTGTGAGTACAGGTGAGTGAGTGTACGTGTGTGAGTACAGGTGAGTGAGTGTACATGTGTGAGTACAGATGAGTGAGTGAGTGTACATGTGAGTGAGTGTACGTGTATGAGTACAGGTGAGTGAGTGTACATGTGTGAGTACAGGTGAGTGAGTGAGTATACATGTGTGAGTACAGGTGAGTGAGTGTACATGTGTGAATACAGATGAGTGAGTGAGTGTACGTGTGTGAGTACAGGTGAGTGAGTGAGTGTACGTGTGTGAGTACAGATGAGTGAGTGAGTGTACGTGTGTGAGTACAGGTGAGTGAGTGTACATGTATGAGTACAGGTGAGTGAGTGTACATATGTGAGTACAGATGAGTGAGTGAGTGTACGTGTGTGAGTACAGATGAGTGAGTGTACGTGTGTGAGTACAGGTGAGTGAGTGTACGTGTGTGAGTACAGGTGAGTGAGTGTACGTGTGTGAGTACAGGTGAGTGAGTGTGCGTGTGTGAGTACAGGTGAGTGAGTGTACGTGTGTGAGTACAGGTGAGTGAGTGTACATGTGTGAGTACAGATGAGTGAGTGTACATGTGAGTGAGTGTACGTGTATGAGTACAGGTGAGTGAGTGTACGTGTGTGAGTACAGGTGAGTAAGTGAGTATACATGTGTGAGTACAGGTGAGTGAGTGTACATGTGTGAATACAGATGAGTGAGTGAGTGTACGTGTGTGAGTACAGGTGAGTGAGTGAGTGTACGTGTGTGAGTACAGATGAGTGAGTGAGTGTACGTGTGTGAGTACAGGTGAGTGAGTGTACGTGTGTGAGTACAGGTGACTGAGTGTACGCGTGTGACTTAGGGGACAGCATTCAGGGGTGTGCTCATACCTCTCACATTGTTGAGGGAAAATCTTGCTTCTGCTGCCGTAAAGCTTACTGCAGACTAGGCAGCCCTCAGGGGCTCTACAGCTCTCAGTGTCCTAACCTTGTGTACCAATCAGGCTTTTTAAAAATGCGGGTTCTCAAGCTTATGCACCCAATACTTTTATCTGCTGAATAATTTCACTAGTCCCAAATGTATGTATTCTCTCTCTCTCTCTCTCTCTCTCTCTCTCTCTCTCTCTCTCACACACACACACACACACACACACACACACACACAGGTTTTTAAGGAATATACTCCTTGATCGCCATTGTGGCATGAGTTCATTTACTTTTAAAAAATCACTTGCAGCTGTGTTTCTGTGCCTATTCCTTCCTTCAGTCATTTCAACCTGAGCTGTGGAAGGGGTTGGGGGACGATGGAAAGCTGAGGCAGGAGGATTACAGATTTCAAGCAGTCCATAGTGTGTCTGTCTCAGATAGAAAGTGAATAGAATCCCATTCACAGGATGTATGGAAGGTAGTAATAGAAGCTTGAACAAACTTTTTTTTTTTAATTTTAGTGTGCCTTTTCTCTACAGATCTATAGATTAGAAATCAGAACCAAGCACGGTAGCTGTTTGTGTTGCAGAAGCAGGATGGTTACTTGACTCTACAGCTCCATTGTAGCCTCGGCGACATAGGAAGCTCTTACCTAAAAGTCATTAATCAGATTGAATTCTAGTCATACCTTGATTCCTATAAGAGTTGTTAGAAACCTCACATCTTGGGTTAGCTAATCTTTTATTGTTCACTTCTAATTCTACTTTTTTAGTAAAGGTTCCAACTATACATGAAGTTGGTAAGTTTATGGACCCAATATTTAAAATTTATTTTCATCACGATTATGTTACCTGTCATAAAACTCAATCATGGTTTTCAGTCCTCTGACTTGTGGTTCACTGGCCACTGGCTTTCTGGTGCTACTCATCAAACCAACATTTACTCTGTGACAATTGTCAGGTTTGACTAGTATGTTATGGAAGTGGAAGACTTGTTCTCTAGCAAGAAATCTCTTATATCACTTTATTTTTAAACTTCCAGCCTCCCAAGAAGCCTGGGCAGCCCAGAACTGTGTGGCAACAGCACTCCTTCAGAGAGAACGCAGTGGAGTATTTTTTCCAATAGGTTAGTGTGGGTATCTTTTTTCCCCCCAAATTTGTTTTCACTGTGTGAGGTGGGCATTGAGGGTAGTTTATTAGCTTTAAAAGAACAATGAGCTCTGTCAAGTCTGTTTGTTTCATCATTAATTTGTTTAAACTATTGTATAGGAGGGGACAGACCTCTGCCCAGAAACATACTTAAGGGGAGTTATCTGGACTCTGACGTTGTTTTATCTGCCATGGATTCAACGGATGGAGAATACAAACAGTAGCCTTCTGTATACAGCACCTCCGATACCAATCATACTTTATTATTTGTTTTGTATGTTGATTTTCCAACCAGAACTAAAGGTACAGTTTAGATGAATCTGGGTGGGGGAGGGAGGAGAGAAAATACAATTGCACCAGGGACCTTGGATAGAACTGTCATAACAGAGAGGGGTGACAGACTGGCTTCCTTAAATATTCATTTAATCTGTATTTCTTGGACATACTTTTCTGTTCTCAAAATGGATACTAGTTATGGCTCACAGGAAAACAGCCCAAAAATAAAGCAAGCCATATTTATGACTTTTGACCCACCAGTGTCTTCTGTCTGTCTCTAGGACTGTTAGCTCCCAGAGACAAGACATTTCAGGTACATTGTGTAAAACCAGTGTCAGAGCTGTGATTTCATTCTGGACACCATTAAACTGAGTCTAAGTTCTGGTGGATAATCTGAATGTCCCAGTTTCCTTTCAAATTTATGATTTGATATACTAACATTAGCAGCTACTTTATATGTATTTATCAAGAGGTTTAATTCTCTATTGTTAGCTTTTAATTGGTGAAACATGGCTTTATGAATACAAACACCCTTTTCCTTTTATCCTCTTGAATTCTCCATTAAGCATATAGATTCCTTTTTATGCTTTTTTAAGTGTTTCATTCATCTAGAATACTGGTAGCCCTCCCACGTGCTCATGCACACATGTTTGTATTTCTGGTGGCTCATGCCTTTAATCCCAGCCCTTGGGAGGCAGAGGCAGGCAGATCTCTGTGAGTTCAAGGCCAGCTTAGTCTACATGTGATGAGTTCCAGAACAGCCAGGACTATGTATACAGAGACCCTGTCTCAAAAAGCCAAACTAAACTACAACAAAAACCACCTGTAAACTCCCATAATGTGTAACAGATTGAGAGTGGTTCTTTCTTCTGGGAAGCATGGGGTTAAGAAATTCGGGTTGAATCTGAAGACCAGTACAGACATTCCCCCCCCCCCCCCCGTCCTCCCTCCCCCCCCCCCCCAGTCCATCATGAGGATATAAGAGAGTTAAGGGAATAGTAGAAACCATCGCTGTTTCCAACAGAAGATCAAAGTTTTAGGAATTTGGGGTAGTGTATGTGTGCGTGTGTTCATTAGCAATTCAATATGTCTGATTTGCCCACACAATTACTTTCAACTTCTTTACTCATTTGTCCTGGAAGAAAGAGAAAGCAGATTTTGCTCAGCTGCAAGGTTTCCTGGTGAGTTGGTTAGCAACAAGGCTTGCCAGTCAGGGTTCACATAGCAAAGAGTAAACACATTTCATTTAGACAATTACGAGTGTGTTGACTTCCTTGCTATGCAGCTTTCTGTCTTATTGTCTTGAATCATTTTCTCCCCTGCTTGTTACTCAACTTTTTACTTGTGTGTTATTCTTTTCTTCCATTATCTTGAGAGCAGAAATTTTCTACATTTCCTCCTTGCTGGTTAGTCACAAAGAACAGGTAAGAAGGAAGTTTAACTGAAGGGAGAGGTGCCACACAAGTCTCTCCCTCTTCCTTACAAAGCCGTGGCTCCTTGCGCACCAATTAAGGAACAAACTAAAGCGTCTACAAGGATCAATCTCACTGGAAAGGTCTAAGACTGGTCTCGGGGCAATGTCTTTGCTTGACACGAAGAGTACAGACGGGACGCGGGGGATCGTGAAAAGAAACGCAGCTGCAACTTGAACTGAGGACGCCAGGAAAAGGCGCCCCGCACAGCCGCTAGGAGCTTGCAGCTCGCGTGCACCTGGTGACCGACAAGGCAGACCGGAGGCGGCGCGTCCCCGAGGACGCGGCCCGGGCGTGCACCGCAGGAGGGCCAGACCCAGCGGCCCCAGGCTGGCCCTGGCCAGCTGCGGCCCCGCGCGCTCGGCCTCCCCGGGACACCTGCCCCGAGAAAAAGTATACTTATGGCCGTCGCGGTGCACGAGGACTCGCTCGCTCCACACCCCCGGAGCGCGCTTGTCTCCAGCCTGGAAGCAGGCCCCTCCCCACGCAGCTGTCGCCGCCGCCTGCGGGCTCCTTTCACTTTCTCACGGCCAAGTCACCCAGAGGGGAGCCACTGCCGCCGCCACCGCCGCCGCCGCCGCCGCCACCGCTGCGGTCCGCGAGCCCCGCCCCTCCCCGAAATGACCACGCCCACCCAACAGTCGCTGTCTGCGATTGGCGCGCGCAGGCGGCAGCTCCTGACCGTCACTCCTATTGGTTGAGCTTCCCCGTCAGTCCCGCTGCTTCTCCGCCCTCCCGGAATACCGCTCTCCTACTGGGCGCTACCGAGGCCGGGGGCGGGCCGGAGACCGGGGCCCGCCGCTTTCGCTCAATCGCTGAGCGGCCGGCACGGGGCGGCCCGGCCGGGCGGGGCCACATCTGGGCCGCGCCGCCGCGTGCGTGCGTGTGCGTCGTCCGCCCCCCGCCCGCGCCCCGCCCGCCCCGCCCCCCGGCCCGGCGCCGCGCTCACCCGCCCGCCCGCTCCCGCCCGTGCGTCTGGCAGGCTGCGGCCGCCGCTGGGCTGCTGCCATGGGGAGCCGTTGAAAGAGTGGGGCCCTGTGGCTCGGCCGCGCGCCTCAGGCTGCCAGCGCGGGCGGGGGGCGGCGGGGGCGCGCGGGGCCCGGGCCGGGGCCGGCGGGCGGGCGGGGGCCGGCGGAGGACGCCCACAAGTCCAGCGGCGGCGGCGGCGGCAGAGGAGGAGGAGGAGGACGCGGCGGGGACGCGGCGACTCGGGCCGCTCCGTGTGAGTCCCCGCGCCCGCCCTGCCCCGCTGCCGACCGTGGGCTCCCGCCGGGCGGAGTTAGTTAGTGCGGCGGAGGCAGGCGGTGCGGGCTCGCCTCGCCTCGCCTGGCCGCGCTCCCCGGCCGGTGCAGCTGCGGCGCGGGGCGGACTCGGTGCAGCTGCGGCGGCGCCTCCCGGTGCGGAGGGCGGGCGGGCGGGCGGGGGAGGGGGCCGGGCCGCCGCAGCTGCAGCGCCCGGGACGGCCGCGGCTCCGGGGCCGGTGCAGCTGCAGGGCCGGGGGAGGGGGAGGGCGCGGCGCCCGGGTTGCGGTTGCCGGGAGGCCCCGGGGGCTGGCGCGCGGCAGCGGCAAGCGGCGGGGGAGCGGTCGCCGCGCCGCTTCTTGCGACTTTTCTTTTGTTGTTGCCGCGACCCGGTCTGTTTTCTCGGCCGTTGTAGAAGGTGCTTTCCTGCTGCACCGGCTCTCTGCCCTGCACCTTCTTCCCCGTGGTTTTACCCTTCCTCTTTCCCTGAGTGCTTTATGCACCGCGAACTGCGCGAAGATTTGCATCTCCTCTCCCACCCCCGAACCTCTCACACACCCGGGGCACCCTGCCCCCACCTCTGAAAAACAAACCCCCTAACCTCACAGAACCTCCGAGGGTCCGCGGTGGAGGTGGCTGGGTTGATCCGTGTAGTGGACGTCTTCGGGCCATTGCGGTGCTTGGGACTCATTAAACTGTCACTCACCCCCACCATCACCCCACTGGGTAAACGGGGTGATTAATGTCGGATATAGTGGAATGGGGCGAGGACATCTGTGGAAAAGAGGGTGTGTGTGTGGCAGGGAAGTAATGTATCTATGTGCACAGAGTGCCGAACGAGTTCAGAATTATGTCATTCACCGCGAAGTTAGAGAAAGTTAGGTTTGTGACTCGTGAGCGAGAGCAGGACACAGTTGGGGTTTTGTTCTCCAGCTCCCTGCCTGTTTTCAAAGGCGAGCCTAAGTGGTTGTCGCCTGGGTTGGGACTCTTGTGCCTCAGGCCCCAGCTTCTTTTTTCTACTCCCCAAACTCCCCAAGGGTCGGTGGAGATATGTCTGATGTTCATAGATGTCGCAGCACCTTGCAGGGCACCCAGCGACCCAGCCCCGGTTACATTAACATTTCATCAGCCATTAGAAAAGATCCACAAACTGTAGCCAAAAAGTTCTCAAAGTCTACACTCGGCCTCCCACCCCTCCTGGTGTTCACAACCCCTTTGCCCAAAGTGATAGGGACCAAGGGCGAGACAAAAGTGACGACTTTTCTGAGCAGGAAGACAGATATGTGGTCAAACAGCCATTCTAAGTGGCTGTAGCAGGTTTTGTCAGTTTATTAATTTGCCTCATTGAACTGAAATACTTTCCAGGATTTCAGAAGGGCAGTTTGAGTTTGTTGATGCTGAAGTGGAAATTTGCACTAACGGTGGCAGTGTGAACTATTTTCCTGGGAGGTGGTTCCAGATAAGTTGCTTAGGTAAGAGTGAAACAATAAGGTGAACCACGCTGAAGTAATAGTTCTTAATAAGTCTGCCAACAATTTGGAGAGGGCTGCCATTATCTCTGCAGGGGAAGGGGGTAAAACCATGCTGTAATAATGTTGAAACGGGACTAGAGATGTCAAATGGATTGGTTTAAAAATATCCCTAAGCTGCCTTTGAAAGTAGACGTTGGAGTTGAATAAAAGTGAATGTGGGTTTCCTGAATAGCACGGAGCTAGTGTGCTGTCATATGTAAGCCAGTCCACCAACTTGAGGCAGAAGTGTTGCGATTCCATAAATACAGTAGGACTCCATATGCTGAGTTTTTCCATTTCTTCTGTTAGAAAGTTTGGGGGGAAAAAGGAAGACTTTGAAGTATTTTGTTTATACTAACAGAAGAGAAAAGTTCTCCTAAGAAAAAGCTGGTGGCAGGAGTGTAGAGGAGTAGCATATGGCATTAGAGGAGCACAGCTGGAGGTAGCATTTCCATCTGAACATGATGTCAGCGCAGCTGACAGCCTGCCATCCCTCAGCCTTTTATTCTAACACACAGACAGGGAGTTAGTGTGTGCGGATCTGTGGTGGAGAAGGTATCTCATTCCTCTCCAACATCATCTCCACTTTGCATCTGTCTCTCTTAGTCTGCTTTTCCCCCGATGTAACAGACCTGCAGCCGGCAAGCCTCGGAGGGAAGGACTTAATCAAGTTTATGTGTCCTAAAGGTAGGAGCAGCAGGACGCTAGGCTGAGCATCTTCCTGTTTGGGTGTTTTAGTTCATTTTTTTTTAAAAATCACAATACTTTTCTAATCCACTTTATGAATAATATGTGAAATTGAGCATGAAGTGATGGTCTTACTGGAGTTGAAAGTCTTGGGCTTGCTTGGTTTACAATTTTATTTCTTCTATTTGAGCAAGTAAATAACTTTAATACATAGAAATATTTCAAGTTTTCAGATGGTAAGAAATGCTTTGGAATATGGCTTTTGGAGATCACTGTGGATTAAGATGTCTTTTGTTCACTGCTGTTTAGATTCTTTTTGCTTGAGGGGGGCAGAAATAGTAAACTGTCTGGAATCCAGCTTTCAAACTTACACGAGATTATTCTGGTTAAGAAGCTAGGTCGTGTAATTAATTCCACTGTGAAACTTTATTCTTCAAAACATTCGGCAAGCATTACCGAAAGCAGCATACAGCTGTAGTGCTTTTGAAACCGGAGGGTTTTTGTTGTTGGGGTTTTTTTGTTTTGTTTTTTGTTTTTTAAGAAGGAAGGAAGAAAGAAAAAGAACTTTTGTTCTTAGGAGAATAGTTTGACCAGTTTCCTCATTTCTCTTTCAAATATATATTTAAGAGATCTTTTATTTCAACATAACAATAATTATTTGCAGGAGTTTTTGTGTTAGCGACTAATTTAGAACTTGTAGATGTGAGCTGCCTGAATTGGCCAGACAGCTGTAATCGCACTCCTCTATTCTTAATCTCTTTATCTGGGCAGCAGCTGCCATATGGCCACAGTCAGCTGGATCAGATGTTTATAAGCTTCCTTCTCCGTCCCTCTCTGTCCTCTCAGCCTCCTAATTTGATCACGGCTACCTTGTGAGCTACCCTCCAGTCTTTATTTTTAGCCCTCTCAAGGATTAGGATTGATGTTAGCTGTGGGGCACTTAAAGTGATTGTATTGTAAATCTTGGTTTATTCTCTTGGTGGTGTCTTTCAGAAGGTATGGGGTTAGGATGAAAGTTTCTCTGTCTCAGCATAGTGTGGAGGAGAGAAGTCGTTTCTGAATATTAACTTCATATCCATCCTCAGATGCACTTGCTGAGGTAGATGGTGGGGAGCCCTGCCTTTGGTCCCAGGATGGGGAAGTGGGTTCCGCTGATCTTAAGGGAGTTTTAGCCACTACAGATGAATTTTGACGGATCTTTGCCTTCCCTTTCACCCTCCTCCCTTGCCAGAAAACATGGCAAAGATGCATAATTGGAAGAATAGAAGGTACTGGGAAAACAAAATATATCAAGTTATTATTGAAACAAAGTATTTTTTGTTGGATACCTAAGGCAGAGCCAGAAAAAAGTTTATTTATTTTGTTTTTTTTTTCTAGGAAGGCTTTAAAAATACTAAATATTTAACTTACAAAGTTTTTGTACCTCATTTTATAGTGCTAAAAGTTTGATTAATTTTAATATGAAGTTTCTTTTGCCCTATAGCAGATCAAGTTCAGATGAAAATTTTCAGAGTTAACAGCCTCTCTGGTTGCTAATATTGTTGAAGTAGAGGATCTACAAAGAAACAGCCCCCCCCCCCATTTATTTTTAAAATGTTTGGATTTGTTCATAGTAAAGATGATCTTTCCCATCTGTCGGTGCAGTTCTGTCTGATCTTCTGTGTGTACAGTACCTGCAAATCTTACAGCACCAACATCTGTTCTTATACACAGGGCTTTTGTTGTTGTAACACTCTGACTTTAAAAGTAAGTTGTTTGCTGATTTCTGGACTAATTATGCAATTTCATTTTTTTCCCCTCAATTCAGCCACATGTGTGTGTTCAGTCTGTGCTTTCTCAGTAGTCGGTTATCAGAAGTGATACAAAGACTGGCTGGACATGTTTTCTCAACTCTTCCAGAATTTGTGTGGGACTTTGCCTGATATTTTGAGTTCTTTCCCTTTGAAGTTAAAGCTGTCTTTTAGGTTTTGCGGGATGTCATTTATTGAGTTGTTGGTTAAATTTCTGGAAGAGGTCTGAATTCTTGTTCTCAGTAATAAGCTAAAGGAAGGCTCTAAACTTGACCAGGAGTTCTGAGAGGGGTGAGCGAGACCTTGGCGAGTGCATTTAGGTCGAATGTGTGACTTGGGAGACCTTGGGGTGTAAGCATGATTTAAAATTCAGACATGTAACTCTCCACCACTAAGGCGGATATTTTTTAAGTGGGGACTAGAGTCTAAATTTCTGACTAGACTCTAATGAGAAACTCCTCTTTCCCCAGGTTATGAAGACAGTATGGAGTTTCCAGACCACAGCAGACATTTGCTGCAGTGTCTGAGCGAGCAGAGGCACCAGGGCTTTCTTTGTGACTGCACTGTTCTGGTGGGAGATGCCCAGTTCCGGGCACACCGAGCTGTACTGGCTTCATGCAGCATGTATTTCCACCTCTTTTACAAGGACCAGCTGGACAAAAGAGACATTGTTCATCTGAACAGCGACATTGTGACAGCCCCCGCTTTCGCTCTCCTGCTTGAATTCATGTACGAAGGGAAACTCCAGTTCAAAGACTTGCCCATTGAGGACGTGCTAGCAGCTGCCAGTTATCTCCACATGTATGACATTGTCAAAGTCTGCAAAAAGAAGCTGAAAGAGAAAGCCACCACAGAGGCAGACAGCACCAAAAAAGAAGAAGATGCTTCAAGTTGTTCAGATAAAGTCGAGAGCCTCTCAGACGGCAGTAGCCACATGGCAGGTGACCTGCCCAGTGATGAAGATGAAGGCGAAGATGACAAATTGAACATTCTACCCAGCAAAAGGGACTTGGCAGCTGAGCCTGGGAACATGTGGATGCGATTGCCCTCAGACTCAGCAGGCATCCCCCAGGCTGGCGGAGAGGCCGAGCCACACGCCACAGCAGCTGGAAAAACAGTAGCCAGCCCCTGCAGCTCAACAGAGTCTTTGTCCCAGAGGTCTGTCACCTCCGTGAGGGATTCGGCAGATGTTGACTGTGTGCTGGACCTGTCTGTCAAGTCCAGCCTTTCAGGAGTTGAAAATCTGAACAGCTCTTATTTCTCTTCACAGGACGTGCTGAGAAGCAACCTGGTGCAGGTGAAGGTGGAGAAAGAGGCGTCCTGTGATGAGAGTGATGTTGGCACTAATGACTATGACATGGAACATAGCACTGTGAAAGAGAGTGTGAGCACTAACAACAGGGTACAGTATGAGCCGGCCCACCTGGCTCCTCTGAGGGAGGACTCCGTCTTAAGGGAGCTGGATCGGGAGGACAAAGCCAGCGATGATGAGATGATGACCCCAGAGAGCGAGCGGGTGCAGGTGGAAGGGGGCATGGAGAGCAGCCTGCTTCCCTACGTCTCCAACATCCTGAGCCCCGCGGGCCAGATCTTCATGTGCCCCCTGTGCAACAAAGTCTTCCCCAGCCCCCACATCCTGCAGATCCACCTGAGCACCCACTTCCGAGAGCAGGATGGCATCCGCAGCAAGCCTGCCGCCGATGTCAATGTGCCCACGTGCTCCCTGTGTGGGAAGACTTTCTCCTGCATGTACACCCTCAAGCGCCACGAGAGGACTCACTCGGGGGAGAAGCCCTACACGTGCACCCAGTGCGGCAAGAGTTTCCAGTACTCGCACAACCTGAGCCGTCACGCCGTGGTGCACACCCGCGAGAAGCCCCATGCCTGCAAGTGGTGCGAGCGCAGGTTCACGCAGTCGGGAGACCTGTACAGACACATCCGCAAGTTCCACTGTGAGTTGGTGAACTCCTTGTCGGTCAAAAGTGAAGCGCTGAGCTTGCCCACTGTCAGAGACTGGACCTTAGAAGATAGCTCTCAAGAACTTTGGAAATAATTTTATATATATATATATAAATTATATATATATATATATATACATATATACATATATATACATAGATCTCTATATAGTTGTGGTACGGTCTAAAAGCAGTCTTGTTTCCTGGAACTGAAAAGTTGGGATCTTAACTTGTTTTTGCACTTTAGAATAATAGCATGAGAATCTCACTAACTTAGCATTCTGATAAAAGAAACTAGAGCAAGTCACAAGTAGAGAGCTGTCTTTCTTTTGAGGGTTAGGCCAAGTTAGCCAATAAAACCTTCTCAACAAATGGTTCTGTCACAAAACGCTTTCACATGGCTTACTTTTGTACACACTGCATTGTCTTGAGCGCTTTCCCTGTGCTCCACACTGTTTTGTTCTGTTTTGTTTTCAGAGTAGAAATCCCCTCCAGTTTATTAGCCTCTTCATATGTCTCAGATTGCATGAATATTTTCTGGCTGTTGGAAACCTGAATGCTTTTAGACCCAAATGGAAAATTTCTGAAATGCTGGATTATCTATTTTTAAACAAGCAGTTGACTTAAAACTCTCTGTGGCAACTTCTGGTTTTCTGATGGTCCCAGTGAGAGAAATCTGACAGTACACTGGGTCACTGGGACTGTCTCTGGGAAGGTTTGCTTGAGATGAAAAAGGATATTGCAGCTTCAGCAGTGTTGAACTGGGTGTTTAAAATGTGAATTACTGTTCTTGTATACTGTAATTGATTACACGGGCTGGGGGGGGTGTCAAAGAACTTGACAGGTTGTGTTGATGCTCTTAGTTGAGTCTTGAAAAGTAAATATTAACGCTACAGAAATGCATGAGTTTCAATATATTTTTTGTCTTTGTTTGCATTGTATAACTTTAACGAGTGAGTTTAAAATTATTTAATTTCCTTAGAAGAATAGCACCATTTGGGAAAAAAACTGGTGTTACGAAGAACATAAATGCACTGTTTTTATTTTTATTTTTATTTTATCTAATTTAAATTGACTTTTCCCACGTCTCTAAGTTTGAAACTGTTAAGCTGAATAAAAACTTAAGCTGCAAATTGATAACTTCGCTACATTACAAGGAACATATAAATGTTTACAAACGGCTTCCAGAATCGCATGTGCAGTGTGCATTCATACCACACTTGTAATTGCACAGAACCCAAGCCAGCTCAAAGTTTAGGTGTACACACGTACCCAGCCGAGTGTTTTTAGAATAACTACTGCACAAATTGACAATAGGTCATAGGTCATTCTCTCTCTCTCTCCCTCCCTTTTGCTTCCCTTTTCTTTTTCTCCCCTATTTCCTTTCCTTCCCCCTACCCCCTAACTCATGAAAAGATTCTATGGACTGAAAAAGCCCCAGGCTGAAAGGACTGAACCGCCTTGATTGACGTGGGGAAGGGGGTTAGTAGACTGTGTATCAGCAGCAGAGGCTGCAGCCCGACGCCGTGTGGCTCTGATGGCCAGCGTGCAGGGCAGAAGCATTTTGCACACTGTTTGTTTTCCTGTCTTGCACTTACAAATAAGGTCTATGGGAGTAGCATGGAAGACGGTTGTTGTTTTTCCCTTTTTCTTTTTTAATTGCTTTTGTTTAAAATTTGATCGCCTTAACTACTGTAAACATAGCCTATTTTTGTGCTTAAGATACTGAATGGAAAACTCCATTGTGTGTTGCTGGACTGTTTTGGAAATATTTGGTCAAATGTATGTTAATTTGGCTGTAATGGCATTTAAAGCAAACAAACAAAAAAAAAGCTGTGAAAATGGCCTTGGAGCATTATCTTTAGTTACTTGAAGAGTTTCTAGTTTTTTTTTTTAATACAGTTTATGTTAAAATAATCTTTATTAATTTAGAGAAGACAATCAATGTCTGTGAAAGAACGGACTTTTTTGGATTTTTTCTTTCTTTTTTTGTGGTCATTGTGAGTGATTGCTTTTTCTTTTCCTTAGTTTCACATTCTTCCTTTGTTCTAAATCTTAGACTGACATCTAGCTTTGACAATCATAGTATGTTTTATTTCCTGAGGGGGAATAACTTATAATGCTGTTTAGTTTTGTACTATTGGTGTGTTGGTGAATTTTTAAACTGTGTGCTAACTGCAATAAATTATATGAACTGAGAATTCCCTGTGTGCTTTTTGTATTATAGTCGCACGGCAGATTTTGACGTTGGTATAGTGCATGGCATCCTCATTATTAGACTGATTTAGGGTTCCCCAAATGGAAATGTGCACATTCTCACTATTTAAGAAGACACTAAGTGCACATTGAAAAATATCTCTCTCTCCAGTGTAGATCAAGACTGTTGAGATAAGAACTTGAACTGGCAAAGGTAGGTTTTCATAATAAGTCGCACAACTACAAATCCATACACAATGCAAGTCACTTTCCATGCGAGATTTTATCCTAAGTTGATTGGTCAAATCCATTCTGCCATGTTCTGGCTTTAAGTGGAAAATTGAAGGAGACCGGATGTCTTAATTTGGAAGACTGCTTGGCTAATGAGTGGAAGTCTAGGCAATTGGATTAGCAGGCATTCAGTTGTTCAAGATGAGCTGTGTTATGTCCTTACCGCACTCAAAAGATCAGTGTTTGAGTTCTAATTTTAAAACATATTTAAGTAAGGCACTATTAGAACTATCCCTCCCCTTTGTCCTTGTCCCTGCCTCAATTTCTTGCCTGTCTTGTTGGGTTTGTGTCTGGTGAGGGCTGGCTGACTCTTGGAATTCATAGAACACATGTATATAGAAGGACTTCGGCACACTGGCCCTACATTGCAGTGGGGCCCAGGTCCTAAGGTGGTATAAATGCTAAAATCTTAAACTATCCATAACTCCTAATCCTAAAGACAAATATAGAAATAATTTTCCATTATTACTGTCAAAGGTAATTACACCAAAAAGCCCACAATAAGGTTAACTTTTTTTTTTTTTTTGTGGGGGAATTCAGAGTGTGAAACACACCATTTAGAAGCTCTTCGATGGCTTTGGCTAGAAACCCACAAAGATTTTAATCATAAAGTATAATAATAAAAATTTCCAGTTTGGAGTGATACATTGAGTTTTTAACGGAGGAAATGATACAACTAACACACCTCAAAATTGGCTTTAAACAACTGAACACTGCACATGAAGGGGCAATTTTCATTTGGTCTCTACATAGCTGTCCCTGAGCAGCTAGCTAGTGAGAGACTCTTCCCATTTTCCTGTGAGTTAAAGCTTTCTGAAGAGGCTGAGCGCTCACATCATCAGTCCCATGACTGTCTTCATTTACCAGGCTTCACAGGATAGACTCAACATTATTCTGACTTAGATTTAGAAATAACTTCTAAATACCGCACAACAGGCATAGAATGTTATTATACAAAGGGTCATAAGAATCTATTGTTCCTCCACTGCACTGAAGAAAGTTGTCATGCAATCCAGTTGGAAACCTGTAAAATCAGGTCCTCCTTTGACATCTGGCTGATTCCTAAATACACGCTAAAAATATGGTTTCACTTACTTTTGAAAACATCTGTTTCTTTCAGATAATCAATTAGGCCCTGGATTGCTGTGGGCCCAGCATTGTGTGCTAGGTGTACCCTGGGGAATAGCCGAGGAGTTGAAGACACTAAGGATGCTGGTTGGGGATTTCCTTCCTAGTTAATTATGCTATCAGATTAATAGGTGAACCAAGTGATTTTATCCTTAACGGACTTCACATGGGCCTCTAAAAACAGGTTTTTGGAAGGTTAGAAAAAGATGAACACTATTTAAAATGATATATTTACTCATATTAAGTATTTAAAAAAATGCTTGTTTCCCAAAGTAATTTTTTTATTTGAACTACCATAAGAGAAATAGCTGTATTTTCTTTAACCTTGAATTTCGTAGTTTTACAGATCAAATTCACATAAAATGCATTTTATAAAAAACCTTGAGCAATCCCATTTTTAAAAATCAGATACAATCTTCTTTTTTTAATCTCTTCAGATCTCAAAATTTCCTGCACTGTTTGCCTATATGTTTTCATTCTTCTAATGTTTAAAATCTTTGAGTTCTAGCCTAACGAAATCTCACATACCTCTGGTTAGGAAAATTTTAATTGTAGATACCGAGCTAAATGTTTATTATATTTATTTATTGCAATATTTGAAACTGCTGATAAAGTATAGTGGATGAGGTAAGTGTGAATTTTGAAGTTCAAAACAGAAAAGCTTTGTCACTTTGATTAAAGTCCTCTGCCACTAAAATACTGGAGATAATGTCATTTTAAAAATAAAGCGGTGGCCTTAGTTTTTAAAAGCAAATAAATGACTTTTAGGAATTTAATTTTGGCCAGAGTCCAACTTTATTACACTGACACGGTTTTGTCCCTTATGTTAGAATATTTCTATTTATTTATTTATTTATTTATTTATTTATTTTTACCTTTTGCCTTCGGACTCCTGGCAAAATATCCGTGATTGCTTGGTTTAAATGTGTGCAGTCACTTATCTGACTGCAAGTCCACTTGGCCCCAGCAGACTCTGTTTCCAGCCTCCACTGCTCAGCCTCACCCCGGCCTCAGAGAACAGCAGCAGAGGGGTCACCCGTACCTTAGGGGGTCATTGATAGTTTCAGAAATTCATTTTGATAGATCATTCAGAAATTAAGCTTTTAGTATTTTTTGCAAACCAGTACCTTTAAGAATCCTCACCTACCTTCGTGATTTCTTATGGAAGAAACTGAACCCCAAATGTGAAGCACTATGAAGAGACGGGTTGGCTGTGTAGAAATGAACCGGGGAGCACCAATAGTTTGAACAGTCCTTTTTGCTTTTTTTTCTTTAAAAATCCAAATACCTTATCATGTCTCTGCTTATGCTAAATACATTGCAATTAATTCTCCAATTCAGACATACAGAACAGTTTTACTTTCCTCTAGTATATCCAAGCACTTGAGAGAGAGAGATCAGCTTTTTCTGGGGGGGGGGGCAGCTAGGACACGTGTGTGTGTGTGTGTGTGTGTGTGTGTGTGTGTGTGAGTGTGTGTGTGTGTGTGTGTGAAGTATCCAGTTACCTTTTCTAATTCTACTCTGATATTTATGAATCTCATCAATTTCAAGCTTTCTGTGGGATGATGCTTTTTCTTTAGTTGAAAAGGGTAGCTTTAACAATATCCTTTAAAAACAAAGGCTGTCTTGAATTTGTGGTCACTTATTCCCCCCCCAATAAGGTATGCCCTTTTTCTAAGTTTTGGAAATGGATTTGCCATTAGGCTGTAGGAAGCTGTAACTCTTTGGGGAATGAGAGGAAAAATAAAAGCTCTTTGGGTTTACAATGTAGCACACTTCGGCAGGAACAGCTTCACTGAGTGGGTGCAGAGCAGCGTTCAGAGTACCAGTGGCACACAGACTGTGTTCACTCAAACTACCGGCACACAGCCTCTTCAGATCTTTGCGGTTAATCATTAAATCAGGTGGCTTTTGTTACGTGTCAATGTGCATGCCTAACTCGACTCTATAGGAATTTTGAAAAGTTGTCCCAAATTTTCAAGTTTGTCACAGGTGTACTTATAGTTCATTTAAACTGGAGCATGAACAAATGTTTTAATATTGGTAAGCATGTGCAAATAGATTATATCTGTCCTAATATAGAAAACGTGTAGATGTCACCGAAGCATGACTAGCATGATTTTATTCATGTGTCATACCAGACCAGAGCTAACTTTTGGTATGTGACAGAATTTAGAAAAAGTGTAAATCATGTATGAATATATTTACTCAAACCTATAAAAACAATGTGCACATTTTATTGAAAAAAAAAACCATACTTAATGCGGCTCCCCTTACCTCCGAGAGGATTATTAATGACTCTAACACTTTGTGTATCGTATTATCTGAGATGAGCTTTGATCAAAGTATTTCAAATTTTCTTTCAAATCTCTTAAAGATTTTTTTTTTTTAGGAGATTGAAAATGTGCACGTACCTGTTCTTTGACACTCTAACCTTGGCTTGGTAATACTGAAACATCATTTGCATGTTTACTAGACAGCAATGCCTCCTAAGCAGGTCGCTGTGGACAATTTTGCAGAAAGCACAGTAGTTCAATAATTAAAATACTGAAGAGAAATATCTATGTTCAGTGAGCTGGAACTACCATAGAAGGTAGTGACATCTATGTGTTTTTACTGGGGAAAAAAATCCCATTTTCTAACTTTCAACAGTTCTCCAACACTTAAAATCCTTCTCAATGAGAATAAATTGGAGAAAAAAATATCTCAAGAAATAAAATAAACCTCAAGATTTATAAAGTTATTTCTGTAGCTACCTGGCTATGAGAAAGAAGGTGCCCCTGTATATGCCAGGAGGAGAAATGACACAGGTTCACAACCTGCACACTGTCATAGGACAGGCATCTCTTAAGGAAAATTTAAGATCATTACCAAACCCTCAAGATCTTGCAAGTGAATGATCTAAAAGAAACTGATGTCTGCTGGGTGTTTCCTTGGGTCTGATTATTGCTGAGGCACAAACTGAAATTCTCACCTTGTGCTCTGCTTTCTAGCTTTCTCCGAGTCCGTTTATTTACCACAAGAGGAGAAAGCTATGGTGTCGAGTGGTTTTGACACCACGGCACAACTGAGGTTTCTAGCCAAGTTGTCTTCATGTCTTTCTACCATTTTGGGGTGGGGGTAGGGGGGGGCAAGAGAAATAAATTTGAAATGAAAATTCCAATTTAGATTGGCCTATTTACTGTCCTGAGTACCAGCTATCTATGTGTTAATACACGGGGTGGGGGGGGGGGGCTGAACCTGTAGATTAGGGAACAGATAGTTCTGGGGCTCCTTACAATAAATGACATCAAACTGGATGTAAACCTTCAGCAAAAGGCAAAGAAATTAGAGGATATGTTGGGGCACAAAGAACTTTTGCTTTTCATAGTAAGTGTGAAGTCTAGAAAAATGTGGTGGTTTCTCACGTTCTATTTATATGTTATTTTACTTGAGGGATGCCTCAAAGCGATGCTAGAGCCACTTGTGTGCAAAGGGGGAGGGAAGGGAAGCTTTCATCGTCTATTCAGTGTGCTATGTAAAGGTGCTTATCTTGCAGTAAAAATAATACTTTAGTGAGAATATAACAGGCGTTCTGTAGGCTTGACCAGTATGGAAGGGTTTTTAAATGATTGATGTGTTGTTTAAAAGTCAGTCAAATAACAGCCTCGAAGAATAAGGCTCTCAATCTTCATGTTTTTATTTACTGGTATGTATTTTTTTTAATCTCTCCAAAAATAATAGTTGAGCCTTATAAGAAAAAAAGGAAAGAAAGAACAAAAGAAAAAGAAAAAAAACAAACAAAAAACAAAACTGTATCTCAAATATGAATATTTGGATTCTGGGCTGATAGTCTTTAAGATAATAAATTAATTTTTATTCAAATTATGAAAATCTAAGGTCTAGCTGGAGTGGCTCCGAAATTCTCCACAGTGTCAAGACCTGTGGTGTTTGTCTGATAGCTTCTTCTCACAGGTCGCGTCGCTGCTGGGCGTGTTCTCCCGGGTAGGCAGTAACCTAGAATTTTGAACACCTGAAGCTCCTGGCACAGACGTGACTTCCAAGTCTTTCACTCTGGTGCGGTGAGAAGCAGGCTGAGAGCAAGGTGTTGGGGAGAAGAGGGTTCGAGCTCTTGGCAAACATCTCACACATGCCCCAGACCTTGGTGGCATTTTAAAGATGGATTGGCCTCTTCTTTTAGAAGCCAAATTTGACAATGGTCAGATCCCTTGCTTCAGGTTCATCTTTGATCAAGACCAAGTCTGAAATCTCCATCCTGGTTATATACCTCTGAGGTCAAATTCTCACTATAATATTTGTCACGGTTACCATACCCATTGTCTGCTACAAACAGTTACTATTGGAATGTTGGTTGGAAGGTGGCTGCTGTTATTGTGGCTTTGCCTTCCAGTCTGACCCAGTCCTCGGCTCTGTACAGCAGGGCACTCTCTGTTGCCCCCTGAGCTCTGTTGGCCTCGTCACCTTCACCTCAAGAACTGAAACCCGACAGCATCCTCCCGTCTCACTCTCCCTTCACACACTCCCAGCTAGGAATGGACTGCTTGGGTTTCCATAAAGTGCGTTACTTGTTCAGTCACAACGAGGCAGTGCTCAGTACAGGCAGGGACAGGCAGGGAGCGGACACTTGTCAGTGCTGCTAGACTCGGGTAGGCAGAGAAGTGTGACCTGGTGTTGAGGTGCCAGCCTCCAGGAACCTCAAAAGTCCTCTGCTGCCCAAGTGGTAGTCTCTGGCTTTCCCCTTACTGGCCCCATTTTCTTAGAATATTTCTCACCTCCTCTCACCGTCAGCTATTGGAAAGAAGCTTCAAAGGAAACTCGGGGAGACGTATCCATGCCTTAAATGTGGAGTCCCACTCTGCCACATCCGTTTCTTCATTTCTAAAAACAGGAGGACTACAGCCTATTACTTCTTCCTTGACACAATGCCGCTGTGAATGTTCGTACAGGACTACTAAGCTTTCAGAGGAAAGACACTATGAAAATGTTAGGGGGCAATGCTGCTATAAAAATGACCTGTTCTTACACCAAGGTGAAAGGTTTTTCTATCACAAAGCCTTCCCAGCAATGTGGCTTTATTATTATTTTTATTTTCATTTTTTTCAATGTGGATTTTTCTCTTAAAAACATTAAACTCAGCAAACAGTAATAGTTTCGACTTTATTTCGTTTTCAGCATGTCCTCATGGAAAGCAATTTCTCCATGCTGTGTGACAATGGAAGGGTCATAATTGTGAAAATCTTACACACTTTAAGGTGGACTCGTGGTGCAAACACACGTGTGTAAGTTTCCTCACTGGGGTCATACACTGCTGGTCCCTTCCGACAACTTTCTCTGTGCCCGTTCTGATTGATCTGGGGTACCACACCCACATCACCTCTTTTTGGGGGAGGGGGTATAAAAGAAGACTTCACTGTTGTCAGGGAAGAGCTGTCAAGTTCCTCAACCCCTCCACTACTGCTGAAGAAATCAAAAATTTAAAAAACCTGTGACTGGTGGTCACTGGAGTGTCTTAAGTATAAAAACCACTATGACGAATATACAGAATGCCAACAGACGAGTGCCCAATGCCCATGTAGCCAGGAGAAGGTGGTGTATACCAGGTCAGAGCTCAGAGCGTCTCGGTGTCAGGCCTGTGTCACCGATGTGCCCTGCGTGTTGCCACAGTCATGCCATGGTGCCGTGCAAATGGGTGTGAGCCCATCCACTGGTCGGACAGCGCATCTAGCCGAAGAGCAGCAGAATACGACTGTGCTGTGTGCTCAGTCGGACACTTTTAAATGCTAAGCTATGATCCAACAGTGTGTGTGTGTGTGTGTGTGTGTGTGTGTGTGTGTGTGTAGCAGGGCCAAGTACTGGATGGCTTCAGAGTTCCCAATCAGCCTGTCCACTTCCTTCTTTGACACCATGCCACTTCACAAAAGCAGTCCGGCCACAGTCATCTCTCTTCTCTTTTCTTTTCCTTCTTGTTATTATGATACAATCTTCCCTTTTGATCTCACCAATTTCATCAGCTTGTATAAAAGGCACTGAGCAGAATAATACATGTCTGGTAAAAAAAAAAAAAAAAAAAAAAAAAAAAGTTCTTTGTTGCTGTGTTGAACCATTTGTTTTTTTTTTTTTTTTTAAACAACAACAACAACAAAAAATAACCAAAACCAAACAAGCACCCCCTCCCCCTGGAAAAAAAAAAAGGACACAACCTTCCCTCTGCTTGATGCCATAGACAAGAGTCCAAAGGACATTAGCTGCTCGGTTGCACACATTGGAGGGTGAGATTGCTGCGGGCTCTGTCTCCCTAATAGACTGGCGATCTTGTAAAGATTTTAGAGGGTTTTGTTTAACCATTTCTGCCCGTGTTTTTAATGAGCTCATGAGCCAGGTTGTGTGGTTTGCGGCCTTTCTTTTCCGGACCGATCCCTTCCCGCTGACCTGCAGAGTAGGCACCTGTGCTGCTCCCCTGGCTCACCTATGGGAGTCAAGGTGGTGGGGCCATCTCCGGGCCTGTCTTCTTGCCAGGGATGAATCATGCAGTAGGCAGAGCGGAAGGAGTCTCTTTGCTGACAGCTTTCCATCTGGACTTTGGATACGGCTGGCCGGCCGTTCATGGAGAGCCTGGGTTAGCCGGAAAGGACAGGACGGCTCTGCTCGAGTCAGCTCCTCCATGAAGGCCCCGGGGGCAGCGTAAAAACACCAGCAAAGGAACTGCCCAGCAGTTCAGCTGCAAAGCAGAGAAGTGTCCCTCCCGGGGCCAGGTACCCAGATCTGTGAATGTGTATGACTCCCGCTTTGAAGAGTGGGTATTTAATAGTCAATAGGATCATTTACAGCCTCATTCAAATAATCTGACGGGAGTACACCTGAATAAATACATCACGCTCAGGTGGCTGAGCGCTAACCCCTCGGAGTTTAATAATTAAAATAAACAGACCTATTGAGATGAATCCCAGTCTTTTCATGGATAAATGTAAGATGCTCCACACAGGTTGGTGTTTGTGGCTCACACAGGAATATAATGGATAGATGATACATGTTCCATAGCTATTTAAGAAAAAAAGAGATTATCTTAGCCATGGGGTAAAGTTATGTGATACCATGCAGTCTGATTCTGGGCCAGTATAGAGTTTTTTTTCTCCCTATCTTTCTTTCTCTTTTCTTTTTTTCTTTTCTTTCTTTCTTTCTTTCTTTTTTTTTTTTTTGTGAAAGATTACTTCTTGGCAAACTAGATATGCAAACGCCAGAATACAGTAAAACCACATTTAATTGGACCTACTTGCCAACTCCTTGAACACAGCTTGGATTATCCCAGTGGAGGCTGCTTCTGTTAAAGCTGAGGGAGGAGGAAGTGGCACACTGACAAGGCCTCAGATAATTTTTTTTTTCCACTCGAAGTACAATTATGCAATGAGCCAAGTTTGGAAGTATTTTACTATGTTTAATAATTATTATTAAAGATATTGTAAAACATATGCATTTGTTAAGTGGAATGTAATGGGAGTTGAAAAATCATGTCATAAATTTCACTTCGGATTTATTTTTCTATTTTGTGTTTTATTTGACAGCCTTCCAACTTGAGTCTAGCCCAAAGCCTGCACTCTAATACATATCATACTTGATATTAAAGCGAGAAGGGGGTAATTTATAGGAGCTGCCTGAGAACGGCTTTCTTCTCGGTGGCCAGCCTATGTGGAATCGCCATCACCTCTGTTCAGGTAGCAAGGAATGCGAAAACCGTTCGCAGTGAGATGGCCGGGAGAGAGAAAGCTTTTCCGCCCTTCCAGCAGCAGCTCTGAAAACCACACGTCCCCTGGGCATGGCTACTGTTCAAAAGAAGATGGCGCACAGAGCAGGGTACCTAGCTATCTCTTTGTGTGTGCGAGTCTTGGAGTAGTGAGAGCGGCTGTGGGACTGAATTCCCATCCCGACCTCTTACCTGGGGAGCTGGCAATGGCCTGCTGCACACCTTGAGCTGAAGGAGATGTGTCTTATCTGTACAGGGTCTTTTCCAAAGAGGAGGAAATGCCCCCTGAAGCCCCACTTTGAACAGAGGCGCCATCGCTAATGATTAGTGAGACACTCTAGGTTGTTTGCGCCGAACTCCACCTGCGCTGTGAAATCCCCACGATTTTTTTCTCACATTCCCACTCAAGCTGCCGAGCAACTGGGCCCCTCTCTCTTCTACGTGTGGCTGTGTCAGTGTGACTTCTGTGCGCCATGCCACTGGGTTGTTTTCTCGTGCCCCACCACAATTAATGAGGAGGCTGGCAGGTCACAGGAGGGCAAGGGCCCTGCATCCACAACCCCCACCCCTAATGGGCTCCCTTTCCTTCCAGTGTGGGTAACATCCTCAGCTCGGCTTTTCTGGGTATCCTTTGAATACATCCCCCAGGGCTTCTGGAATCCTCCTGCAGCTCTTCTGTCTTGTGGCGGGACTGTGGCAGGACTGTGGCAGCGTGAGGCTTGCATGTGCAAAGGCTACGTGAGGACATGCGGACCTCACCCCTGAACACAGACGTCCTGAGGCATGCCCTCCCACAACCCAGCAACACCAGCCCCCAGGGCCCTGGAACTTTCTTGGACATCCATAGCTTTGCCTCAGGCAAGACTGACCAGGAGCTGAAGAGAGGGTTTGGGAGCTTTCTGGAAAGATCTTGCGTCTAAAAACCAGAAACCAGAAGGGAGGATGGTGACGACGAGAAATCTGAGCTCTTGTTCCTTGCTAACTAAGTCGGATTGTCTTGAACAAGAGACTTTATCGGTTCATCTTGAAAATAAACATTTCGAGCCAGACGCCTCTGACGTTCTTCCCGGCTCTCAGTTCTTGGGTATCTTTTACCTATTTAGCTGAAACACTGATTGAACTTGAACAGGAAAATATTTTCCAATTAGAGTAGAAATGGTGACTAATATACCAGTTGGCTTCTGAGGCGCCTGTGATCAAAGACAAGCTTGCTCAGATAAGGGTGGGCAGGGGCAGGGCTGGGCGTGGGGGGTGGGTGGGCGGCTTCTCCGGGCTGGTGGGATTTTAATATCTAATGGCACTCACATTTACACATGTCAGCCATGTGCTAGAAATATGCTTTTTTGTCTGTGGTCAAGTTCAGTGGGCTTGGGGTTAATTTTTATTTTTTAACAGGCAAAAAACCCCCCCCAAAACAAAAACAAAAACAAAATCCCTAGAGATTTTAAATAAATTATACTGCAAGAACTTATTTCATGATTTGTTTTATTTTGTTGACACACTTAAAGTGGATGGAGACAGAATCGGGTATGTTTTACGTTTCGTCATTGGTCATTTTAACAATCAAAGATCACATAGGAGTTCGCCTGGCTAAGCACGCTCCCATTAGTTCTGCAAAGGGATTTTCTGTCTCAGTTTCCCCACAGAACTTTTTTCTTTTTTTTGGACAGCTCTCAGCCACCTCGCATCACAGGTCCATGTGTATGAGAAGGCCGCTGTCAAAGGAAAGCACACAAAAGATGACTGCTCCTCAGATACGGTTGGTGGGGCTTTGAGTGGCCAAAGGGATTCCTATAGGTCTAGAAGTCAGACGCTACCTAGTTACATAGATTATCATATAAGACCATACTGTTCGTGCAGATGGGCTTTAAAATTAGAGAAGAGATATTCTCTCTCTCTCTCTCTCTCTCTCTCTCTGTGTGTGTGTGTGTGTGTGTGTATGTGTGTGTGTGTGTGTGCAAGTGCGCGCGTGGATGCCAGTGATCAACTTTGATGTTATTTCTCGGAAGCAATCCACCTTGTTTTTGTGAGACAGGCTATGTAGCCCAGGCTGGCTGCCCTCAAACCTAAAAGTGATTGACCTACCTCAGTCTTCCAAGTGTTGGGGTTACAGTATGAGCCTCCATACCCACTCTCATTTTGTTTTGAGGCAAGGTCTCTTACTAGGAGGTAGGGCTTGCTGGTTTAGCCTGCAGGCTGGCTTCAGGGATCTGCCTGACTGTCTCCACCTTCTCAGGGCTGGAAGAGCTTGCTACCATGCTGAATTTTTTCCACGTGGAGTCTGTGGAGTGAACTCGGGTGCCTCTGCCCATGCACTTCACACACTGTGGCGCCTTCAACCAGACCCTAAGAAGACTAACTTCTTAATGGAGAATCTCATGACACACCCTTATTTCTAGTGTGTTTTTAATCCACTCCTGACAGAAGAAAATGCACCCAGAATTTTCTGTGTGGAAGTCATCCAGGAACATGAATGAGTGCAAGTTAATTTGTATGGGAGTCTAATTAAGGTATTTTGATTTTTCTCTTTTCCATTTTGAAGTCACAAATGATTGAGAAATTCAAGCTTGACACAGATTGAAATGGGGCTATGCTCTCGTAAAAAGTCTTGGGGTTGCAAAGGAGAGAAATCCAACTTAAGTTAGTTGAAGCCAAAAAGAATTTTTTTTTTTTGTCACAAGGCTACGTGGATTCAGTGGGATCCAAAAGAGGAATATGGCTGGGCCGGGGGAGCAGCTAGACCGTACGCCTCAGAGGCTGTCTGGATTCGTTCTCCCTCTCTTGCCTCTGCTTCTCTTTCTGCTGATTGGCATTTTCCATCCCTCAGTCCACATGGTGGATCAGGGCTGCCAACTGCTTCTGCATTTACATGTCTTCATTTTCAGACACTCAGAGGGAGACTGACTTCTTTTTGTCAGTTGCAGTTCCCAAATCTTGGGGGAGGACTCTGATTGGTCAGCTTGGATCAGGTGCCCACCTCACCACCAATGGCTGGGCCAAGAGTGCGTCCCATTGTGCCAACAGGCAGTCTCCTGTGGTGCCATATGCATGTTCAGGGGCCTGCATGTTCAGGGGGCCGGGGCAGAGGAATAGTTCCCAGGAGCCAGGGACACGGTTCCCAGAAATGAGGCCGGTGCTAGGCTGACAAAACAATAGGGGCCCATCATGTTTCTGGACTGAATTTAAAGGAAAACGATGAAAAGATATTTATTTGGAAGTGAGAATAATATGTTCTCCCTTGTGGTGTAACAGCAGTTAATTTCTAACCCACGGTCAAGCACTAAGTGAAATAATGCATGTCTGTTAAAGCGCTGTGAAAAAATTAATTTTCGTGTCAACTCCCTCGCTTATCATTTCATAGTCTTGGAGCATCTCCACGTGCGCATTTCCGGTGTTCTTACCTGGCTTGTTCTGCACAGCCCATGGATCCCAACTGCAAACAGGGATCCTCTTACTGTATGCTGACCGGTGTGTCTTGTGAGCCAGCAGTGGGTAGTCAGACAGTCGGAGCACAGAACAGAGAAAGCATATTTGCTCTATTTGCTTGGAGTCTAGAAGGGTGGTTCTGTGTCTACAAAAGGCTGCTCCCTGGCATAGGTGAGAAAGGTATGTTTTCCATCTAGGGATGCAGGAACCCATTGAGGGGCTAGGAGTTACTGATGTGAATTAATGTGAGTGAAGTTCCCAGAGTCTGATAGCCAGGGTGTTAGCTACTGGGCTGTGAGCTTATGAGTAACCCTCTCATGGCTCCCTGCCTCCTGGAAAGAAGACCATGTCTCGGGGACACCTGCTGTCTAGTGCCCAAGAAAAAGAGCCACACAAATTAGTTTAATGGAAGACAGTCCTAGATGCTCTTGGTCCTATCTTAGGATTTCTATTACTGTGAAGAGACACCCCAACCACGGCAACTCTTATAAAGGAAAACATTTCATTGGGGCTGGCTTACAGTTCAGAGGTTTAGTCAGTTGTCTATTGTCATGGTAGGCAACCTGACAGAAGGAAGGCAGACATGGTACAGGAGAGGTGGGTAATAGTTCTACATCCAGATTGACAGCAGGAAGAAAGGGTCACACTGGGCTTGGCTTGAACATATGGGACTCCCAAAGCCTGCCCTCAGTGACACACTTCCTCCAAAAGGTCACACCTCCTAATAGTGCCACTCCCTGTGGCTGCGAGGGCTATTTTCATTCAAACCACCTTAGGCCCTGTTGCTAAAGATTCAGAAGGTGAGCCCTGAAGGTCAATGATTCTGAGCACCACAAACCTCGAAGTCTGGCTTCGGTGTTAAAACAGAATTTCACCAACTCTCTTTGAACGACATTGTCATTGAGTTGACACCATCTAGACAGTGCACACATTGTCTCAGCCAAGACGCAGAAAATTGGCTCAGGCTGCGTTCAGAAAAGAAGAGAATTTATTAAATCATATAACAGGAGTTCGGGACAATGGTAGCCTTCACAGTAACCAGGTAAAGGGAGGGAGCTGAAGACTTGGATGATAGCATTACTCTCATTTTCTCCCTCTTCCTTTCCCACATTTCTTGGGTTTATTCCCATAATTCCAGAGGAAGATAAACTTTTCTTCATATGATGTCCACCTTCATGGACAAAGATGATCATATCCCAGCTAGTGGCCCCAGTGGGAAGGGAATGGCACCCTCTGAATGCCTGTATTTAACTCCTAAGGGAGGAGCTATCTAAGCTACCCTGGGAAGGGGATCTATGTTTAGACCAGCGTGGAGATAATACAGAAGCCTTTGTTCAGGTCTTCTAGGATGGAAATAGAGTTAGTAAGGCCTGAAGGGCAGACCAGAGAAGGAACTTCCATGAGGAAGTCATTCTGAGTTGGGAGACTAGGAAGCAGAGGGGTACAGTGGATAACATGGCTGTTGTGCTTTGAGACAGGTTCTCAGGTACCACAGGCTGGCCTCAAACTCATCATGTAGCTGAGGATGACCCTACAGTTCTGATCCTTCTACTCTATCTCTCTGGTACTGGAAATACAGGCATGTGTCACCAGGCCTGTTTATTTGGGGAAGGATTAGTGTATTGTCTGGTTTTGTGTGTCAACTTGGCACAAATTAGAGTCATCAGGGAGGAAGGAGCCACAGTTGAGAAAATATTTCCATCCAGTAAGATATCCAGTAAGACATTTCTCAATTAGTGACGGCTGGCGGAGGGCTCAGCCCATTGTGGGCGGTGCCATCCTGGGCTGGTGGGCCTGGGTTCTATAGGAAAGCAGGCTGAGCAAGGCTTGAGAGCAAGCCAGTAAGCAGCATCCCTCCATGGCCTCTGCATCAACCTCTGCCTCCAGGTTCCTGCCCTGATTGAGTTCCTGTCCTGACTTAAGGATGATGAACAAAGATATGGAAGTCTAAGCCAAATAAACCCTTTCCCCCACAACTTGGTTTTTGGTCATGGTGTTTTGTCCCAACAATAAAACCCTGACTAAGACAGCTGATATGGAACCCAGGGCTTCGTGTGGGCCTGGGAGGTTCTCCGATGACTTCACCCCCAGCACCTTAGTTGTCTCTAGAGCAATTTTTAAAAGTTGCTACTGTCCACTTGTCTCTGAATGCAGAAGTCCCTAACCATGACATTTACTGGGGATTGAAATAAACAAGCAAGCAAAAAACAAAACTGTCGTAAGCCCTCAAGAGTGTTCTGCAAAATAAGAAGCAAAGTGGTGGATGGGAACGCCCAGCAAGTGGGGCCAGCTTGCAGGATGCGTCAGAGGCGTTTCTAAGGAAAGGACAGGAGGACAGAGATTAGCCAGCCGTGAGCAGGAGGGAGAACACACTGGAGTCAGGGATGGGTGTGCGTAGGCGAGGAACCCGGAGACCCAGACACCCTGAGGCCTTGTTCAGCCTAATCAGTCTGGTTGGAGCACCGTGAAGAGGGCGTTTCATCATCTCAGAGCCACTAGGACAGATGCCCACAAACTCTGTGACTAAAACATATTGTCTTGTAGTGCTAGAGTGAAATAAAGAAGGAAAGAAGGAAGGAAGGAAGAAGAGAGGGCAAGAGGGAGAGGGAGAGAGAGGGGAAGGGGAGGGGAGGGAAAGGGGAGGGGAAGGGAAGGGAGATGTTGGTACAGCCATGCTCCCTCCAGAGGCTCCACTGAGGAAACTTCCCAACTCTTCACTTCAGGTTTCCGATGGTGCCACGTGTTCCTGTGGCTGCAGTTTAACCCCTACCTTCATTATGTGGCCTCCTAGCCTCTGCTGTCTCTCCTTTAGCTTCTTCTGATGACACTGGTCATTGGACTTAAGGCTGATGTGACAACATCCTAGAGTTTGTTATATCTGCAGACTCCTTTTCTAAGTAAGGCCGCACTCACAGGGTCTGGGTGCTAGGGTGAAGATGTATTTTTTAGTAAGCCACCATCCAACCCACGACAGAGATCAGAACAGTGAGTGTGTTTTGGGTGTTGGATGGGGTCAGTTCTTATAGGGTCTTGAGCAAGGGGAGTCATTTCCATGCATATTCCAGAAGAAATCCTCATTATCTTGTGGAAGCAGATAGGTAGTAGCAAGGGGCATCTACAGTGCTGGAGATCACTGCTGGGGCAGAAGGTAGGGGACTGGCTAAGGTCTCACCAGAGCAAGGGGTGATCAAAAGGGTTTGGATCATAGGCCTAGTCAGTCAATATGCTTGGGGTAGTGGGGCAGTAGGGTGACTGGCGGGGTGGAGGCACTGGAATACCCCGTTCTGAGTCTCCATACTGCTCTCCCAGGAGACAGCCCTGGGAGATGGGAAGAATGATGGCAGAGTCTGGGTTCAAATCCCAGACGTTCCTTCCACTTCCCTGATTCTTGATGTTTGTGTTCCCAGTGCCTGAGCTGTGGTTTTCTATTCTAAAAATAAAATGGAGCTAGTAATACAGACTTCACAGATCTCTTGAAAGAATTAAAGATCATGTGAGCAGGGTGTGTACAGGTCTAGGGGTTGGCATCCAGATGTGCCAGCTCTTCCTCTTGCTGGGCCTGTCCCCTTTCCGGCTAGTACTTCCCCCGGGCTCAGCTGTGTTCAGCTTTTACTTCTCTTTGCCATTCCACCTGCAGTTTCTGTCCCCTGGGGCCTGTCCTTAGAGGGACCCTCTCCACCGACCTGGAACATTCAGTCGACGTCTTCTCCTGGTGCCTGGGAACAAGTTGTGAGGTGGGTAGTCCGAGTGCCGGAACCTCGAATGCTTGCTTAGCTTATCTCTGTGGTTGTGGCTTCTCTCTCTCTCTCTCTCTCTCTCTCTCTCTCTCTCTCTCTCTCTCTCCCTCCCTCCCTCCCTCCCTCCCTCCCTCCCTCTCTCCCCCTCTCTCTCCCCACTTACCCAGCAAACATTCCGAGCAAGCTTGCATTGCCTGGCTCTAGAAAACGCAAGCTGAACCGTCCTTTCCTCTTGGTGTGTTTCACTCACTCTGCTTTGTAGCCCACTCCCCCTTGGTAACAGAGACCCCACACACACACCGGTTTACTGACCCCTGCTGTACAGTTCCTAACTGCCTGACTTTCCACCATAGCCTCACAAATGCCCTAACCTACTGCAAGAGTGATGACTAAGGCTGAATCTAGAAGAAGCCTGGAACCAGTTTCTTTTGCCTCAGATTTGATGGCCCAGAAATTAAGATTGGAATGACTAAAGAGGGTCTTGAAAGCCACAAAATGGGATTTCAACCTTGTCTAATCTCTGGCTCAGATAGGTGATGAGAAGTGACCGGCCTGAGTCACATAGCTGGGTTGGAGTGTGGATATGAGACTTGGTTTTGTTGTTGTTGTGGTTTTGTTTTGTTTCGCATTGTGCTTCCTGCCTCTTGCTGCTACTCAGAGTGGTAAAGGAAATGGCTGTACCCCACATCATCCACGGAGCAGGGATCCATTGAGACCACTGAGACCATCCTGTGTTTGATGGAGAAAACTACCATTAATTTTTCTGACTCTGTGTGTGCCCTGGAATACCCAAAGCTTGTCTGTGCCTTCTAACAGGACAAATTCTGGCCAGCAAACTCAATCCTACTGCATCTCCTTTTTGTGTTTAGGACTTAGTTTACATTTAATTGATGTTCAGCATATTGTGAGCTAGGGCTGAAGGGTGGTGGTGCTTGCTTTCTGTGGGGGTGTAGATTTGAGGTTCATGGGGCAGGTTCCAATCTAAGAAGAAAGCAGCCTCTTCCTCGCTCGAGTCTTTCTGGACTGTGTATCAGGCTCTGTGTAATTTCCCACTGACTTGGTTGTTCTCAGAAGCACAAACTTACACAGGTCTCAGGGAGGTGGGTTTAGGAAGGTCTGGTGGTAGGGAATCAGGCATCATCCATGTAGGTTCCCAATCTCCAGGAGGCCGATTACAGACCTAGCTTCTGTAGCAGAACCCTTCTATCCTTCCATCCTTCCATCCCCCTTCTTGGAATTGAGGGGGAGGTGAGAAAGGGGCTTGGCTCTGTGCCTGGCACACAGCGATCCTCCGGGAAGGTGCCAGCTATTACTACAGCTACTGTTGGTATTACTGTCACAGCTTCCACACCTTCTACACCACCCACAGGCTGCTTCCTGCCAGCATCTCGACCTGGAGGGAAAGGAAAGAGGTAGAGGATAGGAACCATAGAGTGTGGAGGTCAGTGCCTTCCAGGCTTGCTCTGGAGAGAGCCCTTGCTGCCCTTCCCAGCCTCCCGTGCTCCCTCTGTATGGTCATCCCTACATGCCATGGCCTTCACTGCCTGTAACCTGAGCGTCTGTTCTCATTCCCATTGAGACCACTGAGACCTACTGTGAATCGGGCATTTAATAGTGACTCTCACATTCTCACAGCAAGCCTCAGGAAGCTGGTGCTTCTCAAGAACTGTGATACAGGAGAACCAAGATTCCGAGGATGAAGTGGCGTGCCCAAGGTCACGACGGAGTGATGGGTTGAGCTCTGCCTATCTCCAAAGCTGGCACTGCAGCTGCTTAACTTAGGAACCCTGCTGCAGTCACCAACCCTTGGCCATTGTTAGGGGAGGCAGGTGATTTTCCTTCGCATTTCTCAGATTCTGAGATTTCCAAACACTCTCCAAGTGAGCCTGCTGTACCGTGTAAACGACGGTCACTGACGACACTGACGGTGCACTGGCGACAGGTCGTCTTATACCTTGTGTAACCTTTGTTTTGCTTCCTCTCTTTTTCCATCCCCCTCCCCTTCCTCTCTCTCATTCCTCTCCATTAATCTTGTTTTATTTTCTTTTGTTTTTTGTTTGTTTGTTTGTTTGTTTGTTTTGAGACAGAATGTTGCTATGTAGCCCTGGCTGGCCTAGAACTCATGACTTCTTCCTGCCTTAGTGCTTATAATCCAGCCCCCTTTCCTGTCCTCTCTCTGCTTCCTGACTGCTGAGGAAAGGCTGCCAGGAAGCTTCCTGCTCTTGCTACCATGCTTTGTCCACCATACTGGAATATATTCCCTTGAACTGCGAGCCTGAATATGGTCATCCTTCCTCGGGATAGTTTATCATAGTAACAGGAAGAGACAGAGAAGGCTCATGCTCAGAAAAGTTTGCTTTAGCAGTCCATGCCTATACTGGGTTTGGTAGAATCCTTAGGAGTGGGACTTAGCAGGAAGAAGTTAGTTCAGCATAGATGTGACCTTGAAAGAGATTATGGGACCCTAGCTCCTTTCCTGGTTCTTGAATTGTTTCACAGTTATTTGCTCTACCAAGCATTCTCTTTCTGGTGTGCTGCCCCACCACAAGCCCCAAGGCAATGGGACCATAGACTGGAGGTTCCAAAACTGTGAGCCAAAACAACAACAAACAACAAACAAACAACAACAGAACCCCTTGCCCCATAGAAGCCCCTTGCCCCATAGAAGCCACTTACTCCAGGGTTGTCGGCACTGTGACAGAAAGCAGAAAGGACTCCTGTGTGTGTGTCCCCCTTTCTGCATTTCATGCCCTGCACAGCCCTGACCTCTTTCTCATGTGTGACTTTGTTCTGCCTTCGAGGGCAGAGGTGTCTCCTGATCACTGGAGGTTACTGCCCAGGAGTCCTGTACACGCTGAGCATTCCCTGGTTTGCTTAAGGAACAGGTGGGTGGATGAGTCATTTTGTAAAGAAGGAAGTTCACCCTTGAGAGACAGCTTGGGACTCCACCTAACTGCGTTTTCCAGCGGGGGCTGTTCACTCTTAGTCCTTCACTAGTGGCAAGCAACAGAAAGGCAGGGAGGACACACACAACTGGCTGGGGAAGCAGAGATCAGCTGGGGCGGTGGGAAACCTTAAGACAAATGACCAGAGAATTCCTGCCTGGGCTGGCTGTGAGGAGTCAGCAGGAACCCTAACTACAGAAGAGCTGTCCACTGCAATCCAGGAGGATATGACGACGCTGACGCCGATGACAGCGACAACAACAACAACAACAACAATGACAATGACAACAATGACGACGACGATGACATATAACAACAGTGGTATTCTCACTGTATTCTTTTTGAATATATTGCTGCTTAGGAGCACTCATTTTATAGTTGTAATCATCTGTGGGGGGGGGGAGTGAGGGGAGGGGGGAGGAAGTACCTTTCTGCTTGCTTCTCCAAGGGCTATTATAAGGATTAAATGCAAATTTAAATGCAAACAAATTATGTAAAAATGCTTTGTAAGCCATACATTCCACATTGAGATTGTATGTTATTGTTAATGATCGCCATTTTGGATTCATTCCTCTTCTTTCCATTCTAGAACTCACCGTTCTCCCCTCCCCCCCTCCCCCCCCCCCCACTTGTTCTTCTTATAGACTGTGTCTCTGCCCCAACTCAGCTTACCTGACATGTCATTGCTTCTCAAGCCTATGTGCTCCTTGGCTCCAGTCACCGGTGTGACCAAAATGATCTGTACCATATCTGCCTATTCTTCAGATCCTGGGTATACTAGTCAGCTTTCTTCTGATAACAGTACACCAGAGGTTCCTTAAAAAGAGGAGGTGCTTTCCTTGAGCTTTTGAGTCTGGAGGCTTCTGTCCAGTATCAGCTGGATTCATTACCTTTGAGGAAGCAAGCCTGTTCCTGTCACTGCAGGAGGAGGAAAGAGGTTCTTTCAAACCCTACCTCCATCCAAGCTCCACCTCTTAAAACTTTCACTACTCAGTAGTGCTCTCTAGAGTGCTCCCCTTGATGGAGCCTAGCTTACTTTTCTATGTGTAGTGTGACGATAATTATCCTGTGCCGCCTGCCTAAGGGACTACAGTCACAATCAGCAGAATATGGCCTGAATTACCCACCCTGCAACCTGATGCTTCCTCCTCTCAGTCCTGAGGAGACAGGATCTATAGAAAGCATTTATTGATAAGTTTTGACCAAAGGAACACAAAAGGGCAACTCTAGAAAGATGTAGTTCAACTATTCTCTGCGGTGTGTGTGTGTGTGTGTGTGTTGGGCGGGGAGATGGGTGGATGGTTGTTGCAAGGAGGATTGTTGTAATGACAACGTATGGGATCACTCATGAGCAACGGGTCATAAAACTCTAAGGAACGGATTCCAGGACCTGTGCTCACAGGCTCCTCTTTCATCTTCCAGAGATGCCAGACCCTGGTAACCCATCGAACTCTGCGTCACAGCCCCTGGCTGTAGGCCTCAGGGTCTCCACATTCAGTACCTCCCTCGAAATGAAATGGTGTCCTTTCTACTGATGCAGTTGGTCTTACTTAAAGCAGACAAAAGAAAACAAATAAAACCCACCCTCAATCCCATCAAGCTATGCCCCTGCCTACTTCTTCCTTTTCACAGTTCAGCATCTCAATGGGGCTGAATCCATACTCTCTCCAGGTCCTCGGGCCTATCCTTGTCCATCTTTATCTCTGTCACTGTTGCCCCTGATCAATCTATCTATCACCTAACTATTTGTCTATGTATATATTATCTGTCTTTCTATCTTCTATTTATCTATTTATCATCTAGACCTATTATCTATTTGGCTATCTATATATCATCTATCTTTCTATCATCTATTTATCTACTTATCATCTATCTACCTATCATCTATCTATCATCTATCTATCTATCTATCATCTATCTATCTATCTATCTATCATCTATCTATCTATCATCTATCTATCTATCATCTATCTATCTATCTATCATCTATCTATCTATCATCTATCTATCTATCATCTATTTATCTATCTATCATCTATCTATCTATCATCTATCTATCATCTATCTATCTATCTATCTATCTATCTATCTATCTATCTATCTATCATTTCATCTCTTAATGAGCCACGTTGTCCGCACTTCGAAATCCCACAGGCGTATTTCCATCTTCCTCTTATGACAATCACACTTTTCTTCTCAATATGTGTTAATGGGTGAGTCCTTGGAGTACATGTGACAACACAGTACCTGTGTGCAATCCTCCTATAGCTGTGCCTCCTCATTCTCTCTGTGGTCTGGGCTGCATTCCTAAAACGGCAGATTTGAGTCCTAACTCCTCCCACCTAGCAATACCAACTTGTTTGTAAATGAGAACTTTGCAAATATAACCAAGTTAAAATGGGGTCACAGCAGGTTAGGGATGATCTTAGTCCAATATCAGTAAGAAGAGAGAAGTGTGGGGGATGTGGTGATGGAGGCAGCACAGTAGCCAGAATCCACCGGAAACTAGACAGCGGCAGAGGAAGGTCCTGTTTAGAGTGTTTAGGGAAAGCACAGGTTCACATGTTCATTTCAGACTTCCTCCCTCTGACTACAGAAGAACAATGGATGTCCGTTGTGTAAGCCCCCAAGTTTGTAACAATTTGTTAAAGCAGCCTTGGATATATTCTCCCAGCAGCAACTAACATTGGATGTGGATTTTCCTAAGACTGTTGATTTCTGAAGGACTTATTTTGAGTTACTGCATCAGAGAGCTTGGTTTCTAGACAGTGCAGACCTGCTCATTTCATGGTGTTCAGGAACCAGAGATAAAGAGTTAGAGAGAAAGGAGCCATGAGAAGGCCCAAGGACATGCCCCGGGTTACTTATCTCCTCCTAGTGATCCTCCCCAATTTCCCAGCACCTCACGATGTTGTGCTACTTAATGGGGCCAAGGTTCTAGCACTTGAGCCTGTGGGAGACATTTCACAGTCAAACAGCCACACCTAGCTCTAGACGCTCACATTTCTCTACACAGCTTTCTCTCTGGGTGTCCTCCACCTACCCTTCAATGGTAGGTTCTCTCACTTGTAAAATCTCATCTTATTCCCACCCACACCTCCCCCATAGGGAAGGCTTCTGTATGAGAGGATGCTGCCCTCTCCCTTTCTGCCCCTCACTCCTAGGTCAGCCTCTTTTGTAAGCTGATGCCCTTTGTTCCAGAATGTTCTCTGGCAGCAGTAGGAGGTTGTGGTCAGGCCCCAATACTGTAGAGTTGATGCAGCAAGGAAAACTCTGTTAGGACAGTGGAGTTGGGGAGGATTGGATGCAGCTTCCTGTCCCTTCTATGGCCTTAGCCATCTCCTGGAGGTGCCAGTGGACCAGACTTCACTTGCCTCTGCTACCCTGCTCACCAACTGACGCCATATTGATTTCCTTCCTACATCACATCCCCTCACTATTACCAAGGTCAAGATCACCTGCCAAGAGTTTGCTTGCAACAATACCCTTAGCTTGGGGTCTGTTTGGCGAAGGGCAGATTGAATACTTCATCTCATCCAGTCTACAAGTCTGTGGTGGGCTCTTCAATGATTCTAATAGAATGTAAGATTCGGCTGTTCGTATGCAATGGCAACTTGCTGGTACACACTCTTGTGTGATGATTTTGCAGTGTTAGAACAGGGATCAGCAAGCATCAACTTTCTAGCCAAAGGCAGCCATGACTGGCTTTCTCCGTGTTGTCTGTGGCCCCTTGGTGACAGCAGCAGAGTTAAATAGTTTCAACAAAGGCCTTATGGCTTACAGAGCTAAAATAGTTACTATCTGGCCTTTCACAGAAAAAACTTATTGGCCCCAGTCTAGGCTGAAAGCTTGTATTAGTTAGCTCCAGCCGCATAAGAAACTGACCCCAGGACTTAATTGTTTAGAGTAAATACAAGTTGTTTTGAGCTTATATTCTTTAAGTTTGATTTATTTTCAGATCTAGGCCTACTCAGCCAGCGTCTGTAGGATCTCCAATGTGTCTGTGGTCAACCGGTAGATACCTGGCGGTGATCTTTTTCTTTTTCCTTTTTCTCTTGTTCTTTCATCCTTACTTTCTTGTTTTGAGACAGGATCTCTCTAGGTAGCCCTGGTTGTCCTGAAACTTACTATGTAAACCAGGCTGTCCTTAAACTCCCAGAACTCTTTCTACCTCTGCCACCAGAGAGCTGGCATTAAAGGTATGTGCCACCATGCCTGGCAGTGATCTTAATTAAAATCGTCTTGCCCACATTCTTTTGCCGTTGGTGGCTATTGGTCAATGTGATGGTGACAATCAGGCCCTGGGCTGGCTTGGGTTTCCCATGTGATTTTGTGAGCACTCAGGACAGCATTCAGCGTGCTTCAGGTCTGTATATACTGCAATGCTCAGAGTCGGAGTGCTGGCTGACTTCATGGTCCGGTGCGAAGGCACTGGCTAGGAACTCAGGGACGTGGAAGCAGGGAGAAGAGCTTGTGGTTCACTTTCCCAGTTCTGGGAGAGCATAGAACCTGCATATGTTTGTCCACCTTTCCATGGAGAAGGGAGAGGCACAGTGCCTGGCCCAGAGCCATTGCATCCCCCTGCAGCTGGACTGACAGGAGGTTGTGAGCCATCCGGTGTGAGTGCTGAGCACTGAATAGTACCTTCTTTCAACTGCTAGGCCATTTCTCCAGCCCCCCCCCCATAGTTAATGTGTTTATTTTACTATTTTTAGTTATGTATGTGTGTGCGGGGAGGGCTACATCTGAGTACTGGTGCTTGTGGAGGCCAGAATAAGACATCAGATTCCCCGGAGTCAGTCCAGGAGATCATAAACTGCCAGTGTGAGTTCTAGGAACCAAAGCCTGGGCCTGCTTTTATATATAAAGAACTCAAGAAGTTAGACTCCAGAAAACCAAATAACCCTATTAAAAAATGGAGTACAGAGTTAAACAAAGAATTTTCACCTGAAGAACTTCGGATGGAGGAGAAGCATCTTAAAAAAATGCTCAACTTCATTAGTCATCAGGGAAATGCAAATCAAAACAACCCTGAGATTTCACCTTACACCAGTCAGAATGGCTAAGATTAAAAATTCAGGAGACAGCAGATGTTGGCAAGGATGTGGAGAAAGAGGAACACTCTTCCACTGCTGGTGGGGTTGCAAATTGGTACAACCACTCTGGAAATCAGTCTGGCGGTTCCTCAGAAAACTGGGCACCTCACTTCCAGAAGATCCTGCTATACCACTCCTGGGCATATACCCAGAAGATTCCCCAGCATGTAATAAGGATACATACTCCACTATGTTCATAGCAGCCCCATTTATAATAGCCAGAAGCTGGAAAGAACCCAGGTATCCCTCAACAGAAGAGTGGATGCAAAAAAATGTGGTATATATACACAATGGAGTACTATTTAGCCATTAGAAACAATGAATTCATGAAATTCTTAGGCAAATAGATGGAGCTGGAGAACATCATACTAAGTGAGGTAACCCAGACTCAAAAGATGAATCATGGTATGTACTCACTAATAACTGCTGGATATTAACCTAGAAAACTGGAATACCCAAAACCACACATCAAATGAGGTACAAGAAGAACGGAGGAGTAGCCCCTTGTTCTGGAAAGACTCAGTGAAGCAGTATAGGGCAAAACCAGAATAGGGAAGTGGGAAGGGTTGGGTGGGAAAACAGGGGGAGGGAAGGGGGCTGATGGGACTTTCGGGGAGTGGGGGGGCTAGAAAAGGGGAAATCATTTGAAATGTAAATAAAAAATATATTGGAAAAAGAAAAAAAGAGCTGAGTCACAGTCTCTTCAGCCCCCAACTGTATCTTTAATTGCTTGAATGTAGGTATCTTTGCCTGAGACTTTGCCACACCCTTGGCCTACTTTAACAGCTTCACGTGCAGTATCTACGGCCTGTTGTGTATTATCTATTTCAGTCTGGAACAGAAAGGCCCCTCGGATACCCATGCCATAAAGGCTAGGACCCCACTATAATACTATTGGGAGATGGTGCGACTTCTGAGAAGCGGGACCTGCTAGGCAGTTACAGGTCATTAAGAGTGTGTCCGGAAGGGGATTATGAAACAATTCTTTCTTCTTTTTCTCTTTTGTGTCCTAGCTATGAGGTGTGATAACTTAAGACAAGTCCCACAACCAGGAAGCTAACCCCCAAAGTACAGACTGAACTCCCAAAACCCGTGAGCCAAAATAAACCTTTTCTTTTTCAAAATGAGTTCATTTTAGATATTTGTTATAATAATAAAAAGCAAACAGATTATGTACAGTAGAAATTATTGATAAAATGGAGGGTAACTCCCCCTCTCTGATAGAAAGAGAAGGTGAAGTTCAGACCAAAATGAATTTGTTTACCTCCCAAGCTTGGACTGCGACTCACTACTCTAAAATGTTATAGTTGGTGTTTTACTAAAGCCTTTCTTGTTTTTTAGCTTAGAATGTCACCCTTTATTTTTCCATTAAAACTTTTAAATAAGAGTACCATGTTTCCCATCCCTGTTAGCCTCTTATGCTCACCCTCCTAGGGGACCCAGAGGTCCTGTTAGCACCTCATAATAAATCCCCCATCCCAGCACTAGCCAGAGCTTTTGGCTTCCATGGTCAGCCTGTGTGGCAGTCAACAGTCCCACACTTAAAGTCACCGGTTGACCGAGCAGCAGAGTTGAGGGCCAGCTTTGCACTCCAGAGGGCAATAAATCCAGCCCCACATGGGCTACGGAGAAGTGCAGAAACCATTGTGTTATCTTATCACCTGGACCATTCAGGTCTTGCATGAAGAAATCCCTGGATCAGAGTCAAAATCGACTCCAGCCAACATGTCTTCTAAATAACCATTGTTTATTCAGAGTTTGATAATTAATCAACTCCACAAACATTTATTTAGCGCTTACAGTATTCCAGGCATTGCGCTAGTCACAATGGGGGAACGTAAGTGAACAAGAGTCCCTGTTGTCAGGCTGCTCAGCTAACCAGATAATTCATTATCTGACGATGTATTGAATATGCCGGTAGAGACATGCCCACAGAGTGCACAGCAAGGGCAACGAGGCTGGCTGTGGTGACACACACCTGCAATCCTAGCATTTAGGATGTAAGAGGTGAAGGCAGGAAGACTAAGAAGCCAGGGTCATCCTCAGCTACACAACAAGTTCAAGGCTAGCTTGGGATATGAGAGACCCTGCCTCAGTCTCTCTCTGCCCCTTGCCAAAAGTGCAATGACCTTAGCTTGATTGAGGATCCTGGAGGGCACAAGAAGTCTCTTGACGCAACTTTTGGAGTCCAATTCTGACTCAAAGAAAATCATGCTTCTAGAACAGAACAATTAATTTGAGTGATCAAATTCATGGACTGAGGGGAACTCAGACAGATTACTATTTCTGATATGTGGTAGTGACTCAGTCTTTAGAATAGAAAATTTCTCTAAGTCTTTTAGTTTACTCTTTTACAAAAATGGGCTAAGAGAATCTCCCTTGTAAAAACTTCTGTGAGGATCAGTTAACTAATAGACATCCTTGTGCATTTCACTTGGCACAACTTTGGGCACAGAGTAAGTGTCTCGCAGTCGACAGGTGGTTACTACAGGGTGGGGCTAGCGCAGTACCAGCAGGTACATCTCCGGCAATGCTCCTTACTGGTTCACTCATTTGACAGGTATTTTCTGAGTGTCGGCCATCTGTCAGACTCTATGGGGAGCACAAAATGACAAGCTGCAACAAAGGCTTCAGTTTAGTGTAGAGAAGACACACAGACAAACTGTTCTGCCCCTGTTCTGGTCCAGTGAGCTCCTATAGGAACAGGCCTGGCTGCTGCTGTGTGCTCCGTGAGAACTGTGCCGACTCACGCTCAGCGCTCTCCGTCCTGGACCACTGGGTGCCTTGCTCATCGCTCGCCACCTTATTTTTGAGGAGGATTTCTCACTGAATCCAGAGCTCTCTGATGGAGCTAGGCTTGCTGGACAATTAGATCCAACGACCTGCTGTCTCTGCCCCTCCAGCCACAGTGTTCCAGGCCTCTGCAACCACCCCTAGCTTTTTATGTGGGTACTGAGAATTTGAACTCAGTTTCTTCATGTTTACACAACAGGTGTTTTACCCACTGAGACACCGTCTCAGTCCCTAGCCACATCTGTGCGTGTGTGTATGTATGTGTGTGTGTGTCAGGGTGTATGTGTGGGTGTTCATATGTACATGAGTATATGTGTGTGGTGTGTATATATGTGTGTATGTATAAGTGTGTGTGGGGGGGTATATTGTGTGTACGTGTGTGAGTGTGTATGGTGTTTGTATGTGTGTGAGTGAATGTGTGTACACTGTGTATATATGATTGTGTGTGTGGTGTGTATTTGTGTGTATGTGGGAGTGTGTGGGAGTGTATGTGTATGGTGTGAGGTGTATGTATGTGTGTGTGTCTGACTGTGTGTATGTGTGTGGTGTGTGTGTGTGGTATGTATATATGTGTGTATGTATGTGTGAGTGAGTGTATATGAGTCTCTGTGTGTGGTATATTATGTGTGAGAGTGTGTCTAGTGTGTATGTGTGTGTGTGGCATGCATATATGTGTACGTGTGTGAGTGTGTATAGTGTGTGTATGTGAGCATGTGTGTGGTGTGCGTATTTGTGTGTATGTGTGAGTGTGTGGGGTATATGTGTATGGTGTGTGTGTGTGTGTATGTATGTGTGAATATATGTGTATGTGTATGTGTGAGTTTATGTGGTCCACGTGTGTGGAGTGCCTTTGGAGATCAGATGAGGGTGTTAGATCTTCTGGAACCAGACAGACAGGCAGTTCTCTGCAAGAGCAGTAAGTGCTCTTTCCTAGAATGCAATCTTTTGAGCCTCCACGTGAATTTTCCCTGCAGCCTTACCTTTGTTTCTTTGTCTTGGTGCCTGATGTAATTCTTTCTATATTCATGGGTGGCTTTGGCTTTGAGACACGGTTAATCATATGATCTGAGGTCACTCTAGACAAACGTTTAGCCTGAGAGGAAATCTGGCCTCAAATTCATTCTGACAGCTCAACTAGAAGGCAAAGAAGCTAGAGATTTAAAAGACTCTTTGGGGGCCTGGCATGAAGGCTCAGTGGTTAAGGGCACTGCTTCCAGAGGACCCGAGAGTGTTCCCAGCACCTACATGGCAGCTCACAGTCATCTAAAACTCCAGTTCCGAGGGATGCAAGGACCTCTTCCAGTTTCTGCAGATACTGCAGGCAAAACACTCATACACCTCAAATAAAAGTAAATAAATCTTAAATAAAATAAAGACTTCATAGTTGGCCAAGATGGTGCACACCTTTAATTTTGGCACTTAGGAGGCAGAGGCAGGAGAACCTCTGTGAGTTCAAGTTCCAGGCCAGCCAGAACTGTGTAGTAATGAGACCTGTCTAAAAAAAAGAAGAAAAAAGGAAGAGAAAGGGAAAAGACTCTTTAAGGAAGAATAAGAAAGCGCCTGAGGGGTGCCCGCCTGGAGTAGGTATGGTGGGTGGGAAGCAGCAGCCCCTATGAGGCCAGCCATTTCTGTGCAGCCCAGAGCTGCTATTTGCAGCCTCCTAGCTGCCCCCTGCATCTCTGTGTAGAACACACTTCTTGTTAACATTTTCACAGAGACTTCTGACTATACGCTCACACTGTCTAAAACTCCATCAATTTGCTTATTAATTATAGCAAACTAGTTTCAGTCATGGGAAATTAGAAGCTAATTTTTCAATAAGCCTTGTCTCCCAGGATAGTTCACAAAATAAAAGAGGAAAATACCTGGCCAATCTAATTTATTATCACAATCAAATAATGCTAACTGGCTATCTGTGGGATACGCTTAAATCAGGGGATGCAACTAAGAGTTTTCATCCTTACCAATTGTTTATTGACTGGCCAGTTTTAATTTGTCTCCAGTTCAGGGCTAGAGGTCAGTTTGAGAGTGAGAGCATACTTCCTTAATGCAGTCTGCCCTGAAGCAAGACATATGGAACTGCCATACACTTGGGGGAGATTGGTTCTCTTCTCTGGGTCTTGAAGTTCTCATATATGAATGGAGAAAATAATACTGGTTTTGTGGAACTACTACAAGGATTAAATTAACCCCAATGCTAAGCCTAACACTTGAATGCACGGCCAAGATGTTCAGCAGTAGTGGTGTATACCTTTAATCCCAGCACTGGGAGGCTGAGGCAGACAGGTCTCTGAGTTTGAGGGAAGCTTGCTCTACAGAGTGAGTTAGTTCCAGGACAAGTCCAGGACAGCCATGGCTACACAGAGAAAGCCTGTCCTGAAAACTAGATGGATTAGATAGATAGATAGGTAGATAGATAGATAGATAGATAGATAGTAGGTAAGTAGCTAGCTAGCTAGATAGTAGGTAGATAGATAGATAGATAGATAGATAGATAGATAGATAGATGATAGATAAGCAAAACAAAATAAATAAAAACCAAGATGTGTCAGTTGCTTAACATAGACTAGGAACATAAGTGAGTCCTTAGCAGTGCTTCAAGTGTGTTAATTTTATCATGTAGTTTTTTGTAAGGCCCTACAGAGCAAGGTTTTTACTACAGTTTTACAGGTAAGAAGGCACTAGGACCTTTACTAATTTAATCAAAGTTCTCATTATTAATAAGCAGTCCAGCAATCTTTCACATTCTGCTATCTGGCTTGTTATTGTTGGTGCTATTTGGGGATACTCTGGAAGGTTTAGGAGTTGGGGCTTAGCTAGGGGAAGTGGCTCACTGGTCCAGCTCCTTGAAGTGAGGGCCCTAGTCCCTTCCTGTCTCCCTCTCTTTGCTTCCTGGTGAAGAATATCCTCTACCACACACTTCTGCTATTCAAGGACCAAAAAACCATGGCCTGACCCTCTAAAACCATGGATTCAAATTACATTTTTCCTTGTTTCAATTGTTTCTGTCAGATACTTGGTTACAAAGAGAAGAAAGACTAACCTGGAGCTAGGAAGGCAGCCCAGCAGTTAACACTGCCTAACTCATTGTTTAAGCATACTGGATGCTCAGGAACCAAAAATACAGCTGTTACTGAGTCCTCAACAGATCTGTAAACTCTTTTAAGGACACATGGTTATTCACCTGTATATCAGTCCTTCACAGTTGATAGCATCTGGGCTTAAAATAATAGTGTGTGTGTCTCTGTGTGTGTGTATGTGTGTGTGTCTGTGTGTGTGTGTGTGGTGTGGTGTGTATGTAGTTTAATGTGGTGTGTGTGTGGTGTGTGTAGTGTTGTGTGTGTGGTGTGTGTGTATCCATGTGTGTGTGTCCATGTGTGTGTGTCCATGTGTGTGTCTGTGTATGTCTGTGTGTGTGCGTGGTGTAGTGTGTATGTATTTTGGTGTAGTGTGTGTCTGTGGTGTGCATGTGTATATGTGTGCATGGTGTGTGTGTGTGTGTGTGTGTGTGTGTGTGTGTGTTTATATGGAAGTGAGACTGAAAGAAGGACTGGGCAAAAAAAAAAAAAAAAAATCAGATCAAGATTTTTACGGCTAGCATAAGGCAGCCCAGAGTCTAAGGATAGGATCCTCACGCAGCCTTTGTTGAGAACACTTTCTCTAACAAGTACTTTGTCAGTGATAGACTAAACTCCACTTGGGCAGCCGTGGTCTGAGAAATCAGGCCTGTACGCACTCTTTTCGGGAAATACCGGTAGGTAACAAAGAAACAAAGTCGGAACAGTTGGTGAGCTAATATCTGAAATGCAATTCAGATGAAGTCATGTGGAGACTCTGCCAATTTTCAATTGCTCCCAGCATCTTAAGCACCACACGCCAAACCCTCCCCTCCACCTCACTCAGCACACACCTCCACCTCCCAGACACTGTGCTCCAAACCCAGCCTCTGAGTCTCCTTCTCCCTGAGTGCCCTGCCCCGTAGGCTCAGTTCCCAAGCCCACAGAGCCAGTGTTCCTGCCCGTGACTGAAGATGCCCACCTTCCCTCCCTGGTGCCTCCAGTGGCTCAGCCGACTCCTGGCAGAGCCTTTGCATAGCCCTGCCTTTCTCTGCACTCTGACCCTTTTATTTTCCGGACTGCAGTTCTAGGCACTGTGATCTCCCACTGAGAGCTGTCCAGTGACTCTCCATTGTGTCTTAGCTAACACACTCCTTTACCTTCGGCTCAGGAAGCTGTTATTGGACTTCACTGAGCAATTTGGGCTCTATTCTCTTTGCCCCTCCCATATTTTACCTCCACACTCTGCATTTTCACCCATGAGACTTCTTTACATCTCTGTACACTTGCTGTTTCCTCCCTCCTGGTATCTGAAGATTTCCATGCCCTTCCCCTGCAACCCCTTAGTCTCCCAAGTCTTTCCATTCATATACATGGTCGTTGCGGTTTGCAAGGCAACCCCCCAATGTAATCAAGGACCAAGGTGTTCCTTTATAATTTTTTTCTCAAAAGAGATATCATCTGCCACATTACAATGGTTGTCAGGACACACCAGTAGTTTCTTCTTTACTTGATCTAGACTCATGTCTACCTTATCAATAGGTTGTAGAATAGATAAATCTGTGCTTTGCCATCTCAGGAACAGGTCGACCTTGTTTATTTACCAGCCTGGGCTAGCTACTTCTGAAGAAGGTCTCCTTGAAGAATCTTGTCTGGCTATGAAAGAAGGGACAAGAGTTGGGTGGGGGTAATGGGAAGTGGTAAGGACAGAGCCATAGTGTCCAAGTGGCAGACATCATTCCTTTAACCTCTTTAGCTATACACATAATTTGTTTTTTAAGTATGTAGATATGTGTGTGTACACAGGCAGTCTATAAATGTGGGTGTTTCCGTGCCACAGTGAAAATGTGGGTGTCAGAAGGCAACCTTGGGTGTTGATTCTCTTCTATCTTGTTTGAGAAAAAGTCTCTTATTAATCCTCTTCCTCACCTCTTACCCTCTCCAACACATGTGTCCAGCTAGTTGATCTAGAAGCTTTCAGGGATTTTCCTGTCTTAACCCCCAGCTCATTACAGGCATGTACTAGGACCACAGATGCATACCACCATAGCTAGCTTTATGTGGTTTCTGTGATCTAAACTCAGGTCCTCATGCGTGACAGGCAAATGTTAGACCTGTTGAGTCATTTTCTCAGATGAAATATATGTGCTGCTCATCAAGTACAAAGGTGGCTAAATCCAACGACTTTCCTCCTAAAGAAGGCCATGGTGAGTCTCAGTAGAAGCTTTTGCGCTTGACCAATAGAGAATAGATGATATTTATATTTAGAAAACTAGACTCCACTATCAGTCACCCATGAGAGAGTAGAGTGGGCATCAGCCCCGCAGTAAGAAGAAAAAGACTTTATTCCTTTCTGGACTGTGCAGACTCTAGGGCCTCTTAGTCTGAGGTCCAGCAGACCTAACTGCATCAGACACAAAAGCAATAGCTTATCTCAGAAGTCTGTCGAGCCTCTCTCCAGTGGTGAGTAGTGGGTACCATTTCTCACCAGGATTTTAGTCCAGATAACCTTTGACAAACGTTTCTCATTCAAATCCCTCCACTATGCAGAAATTCCTGCAAAATACAGACTTTTTAGTTGCCCAACAACCCCTTTGGAACTTCATGGTATCTTTTTCCTCAACACATATTCAAACTAGATTTTCAAGATTTTTGCTAGAGGACTGAAAAAATTTTAGTCCCATTAGCCCATAGCCATTTACTGCTGGGTCTTTTCATTTTATGGAGGAAAAGATGTTTTAACTGATAACGTTGCTGAGCAGAGCCACCTTGTATGATCACAGTATCATAAGGGGACTTCGGTTACATAGAAAACAAGCAACGAGGGTCCAGAATCTAGAAGTAACTACTTAAGCTTCCCCAGACACACCTAACAAGTCAGCTAACTTTTTGTGAAAACCTGTATGTTTGTAGCAGTCAGCCATGGGGTTGAAACAATAGAAAAATAAGAAAATTAATAAAACCATGTTTTATTAACCTTATTCAAAAGGAGCTACAGGTCATTCTTGTGACAAGGGATGGTTATGCTTGCTAACTTTCTGTGAACACTGAATTAAATGAGGTCTGGGTATTATCCTAGCAAGAAATGTCAGGCTACGGTCTTTCAAGCTTCTGCTCAGAGTTTTGTCAATTGATCAACATATTTGGTGATGATTAGCTTTCACGGTCAACTTTATACAACCTAGAATCTCCAGGGAAAGAGAATTCCAAAGCAGGGATAGTCTGCTGTGGGCTGTCCCGTGAGCATGCCTGTGGGAGAGGACTTTTAACATTAAGTTGATTGATGTGGGAGTACCCAGCCCACTGTGGGTGGTACAATTTCCTAGATGAGGTATCCTGAACTGTATAGGAATGGAGAAGTCAAAGTGGGCACAAGCAGGAAAGCAAATGAGTGTGTATGCATTCGTTTAACTCTGCTCTTGATTTCAGATGTGATATGATTAGCTAACTCAAGCTCCTGCTATGACTTCAACCCCGGGGATGGACTACAGGCAGGAATTGTGAGCTAAAATAAACCCTTTCTCCACCAAGACATTTGTGGTCATGGTGTTTTTATCACAACAGCAATGACATCAAGACACATCCTAATCTTAATATATTTCCATGTATATTCGTATTCATTCATACACATTATCGATTTGTTAATGAGCTCATGACCAACAGCACTCTAACTCACCTGCCTGGGTTGAAATTGAATCAAGAACAGCTTTATGGAAATTATAACATTTGAGTGGGATTTGGAAAAGTAGTTTCAACAAATGGTGCACACACTAGTCACACAGCACCTGGCAGAAGCTGTGCGTGTGCTAAGGGCTGCGCGTGTACAGATGTGAGTCATATTTATTGGTCTGACCATTCACCAGGCACTGGAGCAGAGAGGCTTCTCATGCATTCTCCCATGTAAGCATGGTAGAGCCCAGTGCAAGGGACGCCATTGTCCCAATCCACATACACTTTATAGTAAAAGAAACTGTGCTGGCTAGCCTTTGGTGACCTTGACATATACGAAGGCCATTTGGGAATAAGAAACCCCAGTTGAAACAATGCCTCCATCACATTTTTCTTGTATCACAATGACTGTACCAAGTTAGTAAGGGTATTTTCTTGATTAATGATTGATGTGAGACAGCCCAACTCACTATGGGCAGTGCCATCCCTACCTAGGCATGTAGCCCTTGTAGGTGAACAAGTCATGAGAAGAAAACATTTTCTCCATGGCCTCTTCTCCAGTTCCTGCCTCCAGGTTTCAGCTTTGACTTCCCTCAGTGGTAGACTGTAACATGGAAGTGTAAACCAAATAAACATATTTCCTCCCAAGTTGCTTTTGGTCATGATGTTTTATCACAGCAATGGGGGAAAGCAAAGAAAGATGAAACTGGCAGTAGTGAGGGTCAATAACTTATCCAACGTCACAGCAAGGAGCAAAGAAAGGTTCTGAACTCCGTCTCTGAAACTTCCACTTAATTTAATTTAATTTGATTTTTTAATTTGAGCTAGTTCATATTTCCCTATTTCATGTGAACTCCACGCTGCCTAACCTAGCCATGGAGCTAAGGTCAATAGTCTCACTGTCAATGGAAACAGGTTAGCAGACACACAGACCACATGAGACATAGAAGGCGTGGCCGGAGATGAAAATGCCTCTGTCCCTTGTGTTTGGATAGCCCACTAGTGTTTGCACACTGCTTTCACTTATGACATAGGTCCTTGTAACCATCCCAGCAATTCCTCCCTGGAATTTTAATCACTGGAAGCTCATTGCAAGGGAGGATGAGAGACAGATTCCTAAGAAACAGTCAGGTGACAAGTGAGATTGAGAATCGGAACTTAGACCTCAATCCCGAGCCCAGAATCCTTTGACCTTGACCCTCCCCCCCCCACACCATTTGGAGGAACCGCCAGTAGCCATTTATTTATTTATTTATTATCCACAGTTTCATTTTCTGTGGTTTTAGTTACCCACAGTCAACCACAGCTCAAAAAATAAATAAATAAAATAAAATGGGAAGTTCTAGAAATAAACAATTCATGAGCTTTAAATGGCATGCCATTTGGGGTAGCATTATGAAATCTCTAGACGTGAGTCTTCCTTTGGCTATGAATGTCCATACTGTATGCACCACCCACCTGCTACTCACTTGCAAGCCATTTTTATTATCAAGTCCACACTGTCATGGTCACATGGTCCTCAGGTAACCCTGACATAGAGACTTACTACCCTGTGACTAAGCCATGCAGCTCCCTTCTCTTTACATAGCTGCTGTTTCTTCTCCATCACAAGAAAGATAGGGATGGCTCGTTCAGGTATTTGGAGAGTGAGAAAGAATACACTCACACAAACCTAACTTTCACTTACTACACTAGTCCCGATTATGAGTAATTCATACTTCTCCAGGCCCAACTTATAAACTGCTTTTACCATAAGTTGTAGATGCAGTCGTGTGCAGCACACCCGAGGTTGGGCGCCTTCTGCAGTGTGTGTGTGCATCTGCTGGGACACTGAGACCACATGTATGTGTGTTTCTGCATGTGTACATCTGTGCAGAGGAAGTTGCCTTGATCTATTATTGTCCACCTAATTCCCTTGAGGCAGGTTCATGTCTGAACCTGGAGTGAGGCAGGAATCCAGAAAGTCCCTGTCGCTGTGCCCTGGCCACAGTACTGGAGCCACAGGCGTGAACAGCTGTACCCAGTTTGCTTGCACCGGGCATTGTACCGGGTTTGTACCGGGCATTGGAACTTGGGTCCTCGTGTTTGCTTTCACTCCTGCTGATCCATCTCCCTACCATGACTTTTGTCCTTTGAAACATGAGTGTACAGGCATACATTGGTGCCTCTCACTCAAAACCTCTCACGGATCACAACTCCTGTGCATGGGTTGGCTTAGCAAATGCATACTCTTCTGAATTCTGCTTCTTTAATGGCAGAGCAGACACAGAGGGTTCAGTAGTATAATTAATACTCTGAATCGCATACATGACAAGAATCTGCTGGGCGTCCAGGCTCAATTTGTGGGCTATTCAGCTGAGGGGATTTCCCGGCATCACAGAACAGGTTAATTAAGCTAAGTTGCTGGAGGGGGCTCCCTTGGTATGGGGAAGGGGGTCGCAGCAGCGTTTGAAGGCTCCAGCACTGACTGGCATCCTTACCCAGCACTGGAAGGCTCTTTGGATCTGAAAAAGGGAGCCTTTCCTTGCCACTCCAGCCTTGGCTCTGACCACCTCCCTCTGTCTCACCGCCAGTGTGCTGAGGTCCTTCTGGGCCCCCGCCCTGCAGCAGACGTGAGGGGACAACGGGGCTCTTTCCCCTTCCAGCAATAGTGGAGGGAGACTGAGTGAGGCCCTTCCCGGTCCACGCAGGACTGGTCTATGGGGGAGGAAGAATTAGAATGAGATGCTGGCTCTGTTTCCCAGAATTTATGGTCAGCTTCTGCTGAGGCTATTTGCACTGTAAACGAAATTAAACAAAAAGCAGAGACAAGACAAAACAACCAAAATGATCAAAAAACATTCTGGCGGTGGGTGTAAAACATACTTTCTCTCGGCAATGCAAATCCAAGTGTGCATACCCACAGGAATGACCCACAGATGACTGCCGAGAGGTACCCAGGAGAGCCCCTCTATCAGGCAGACACCAGAAGCAGGCATTTAAAGAGAAATCCACCATCCTGGGCACAGGGAATTGTCACACATCCCTGTAGTGAGTTTCTCACACAATGGAGGGGTTTGATTTTAAAACGTAGGTCACCGGAGATAGACCTGTGAAAATTATCAAAAGGGTGGATAAGAATTAGCAATTTTATTCCGTTAAGTAAGGAGTAATTCTTAACATCCTTCTGTCTTGTCGAGCAGTTTTGTGGTAGATTCATTCAGCAGTGGAAAGTTTTGCCTAGTTTTCCATCTGCCGTGATAACCACGATTAGTCAGGCAGCCTGCTGTCATCCTATCTCAAGCTGGGCCTTCTGTCATCCCGGCAACCCTGAGTAAGGTCAGTTCTTGGGAAGCTGTACCTGAGGGACTTAGAGGGACCACCTCCTTGTATCGCATGAGCAGATTCTGAGGCATAAATTTCATATAGTGAAAGAAAAACCAAACAAAATTTACAAACACCTTCCTTCTTTTCTTAGATTCCCCTTGCCCATACATGTTCATCCTGAGTATCCCCAATCTCTGTTCTCCCCAACAGAATTGTCTTCCCTGAGACTTGGGGTTCTGTAATCTTTCTTGAGCACGCAAGTGTCCTTTTCCGGAACTCCAGAGTCTTGTCAAGCCAATTTGTCTGAAGCTGCTGCAGCCCTCTAACCAAAGTTATTTCTTTGTTTATTATCTTATTCCAGTTTTAGCAAGTAATTTAAAGCTCAACAGTTGTTTTTTTTTTTTTTTAAATAATGATTTGAAGGTGCCAGTGAGGGGGATCAGTGGATAAAAGATGCTTGCAGCCAAGCCTGAAGACCTGAGTTCAACTCCCAGGATTCACATGGAAGAAGGTGACAACTGTCTCCCACAAAATTTTCAAGGTGCTTAATTAATTACACAATACATGGCGTTACTGTAGAGAGAATTAAAACCCTGGTACTGGAGGTAGGGATAGAGGATAGTAATGGCCTTCCATCTTACAATTGCAACAACAACAGGACATTTCTAAATGTGGCTTGGAGGTGAAGTACATTATAACACAAGTTAGCCTGGGCACCTCAGACTGACCAGATAAGTGAATATAATGAACTCTGATCCTTGTTTATTACATTTATTTATTTATTTATTTATTTATTTATTTATTTATTTATTTATTCATGTGTGAATTCACACATATACCATCATATGCATGTACTGGTCATTGGACAGCCTGGAAGAGTGAATTTTTTCCTTGTACCAGGTGGGATCCATGGATCAAACTCGGGGATTTGCCTCCAAGCTACTTTACCTACTAAGCCATCTTGCCAGACTGAACTGTTACAACCAAATTGTCTCTCCAGCCCTTGAATGCTTTTTATTTTTTTTAAAGCCCTCCAGTCTTCTAGAATCTCAGCTCTTTCCCGTTGCTAGAAACTCCTGTTCTGTGATTGAGAACAGCAGTGGGGGACAGAGCGTGGATTCTGGGACCATGTAACCTGGGGTCAAATTTGGGCTTCCTCTTTGAATGAGTTGCTTAAAACTCACCTGACCAGGGGACAACAGTAATGGTGACTTAGCCGTGGGATTGCCGCGGAGCTAGAAGGAGGCAGTGGTGTAAGTCACTTAGCACAGTGCTCGCCTTAGCACATTACAACTGCTCAGCAAGACTTGATTGTGCCATTATTACTACTTCCATGAGTATGAGGAGACAGGAAACAAGTTCTAATCAATCTGGACCCATTTCCCATGCCACAGCTATGATGAGCTTGCTTTCTTGGGTTCTCAACTGTCTCTGCCTTGAATATACAATGCATTAGGGGATGGGTTAGGCAGGTCAGCAGGGAGAGGGAATTTGACAAGTTGAGGATCCCAGCAGCTAGGACTAAAGCTCATCCTTTTGTTGAGGTTTTCAGGCTGGCTTCGGCTCACCCAGATTTCAAGTGAGCTGAAGATGATGTGCCCAAATAGTACAGATTTATCGACACATGTTCCTTTCTTCGTCTTTCTAGCATCCCTTGACTCTCAAGTGTCCAACTGGGCATCAAGATTACACTTTCTGTGGGTTCTCCTTGTTCTTCTGACCTTTGTGAGCCTTAAAATTTTGTTGTAGTTGCTTCCACACTGTCCAGGATATCTTGGTGCACCCTCACAAGTAGGCAATACAGCCTTTTGTTTGTTTAGTTGTTTGTTTGTTCTTTTCTCATTGTTTTGACATTGTTTCTCCCTCTGTACCCCTTCTGCCTACATTTCTTTTGTCTCCCCACCCACTTTCCCAAATGTTTAGCAAACACCTCAGAAAGGGAGCCCCTGCCCAGCCCCCCAGTTTGAAGCGGGCTGAGTTTGCTGAGCCATTGATTCAGCATGATCGAAAGAGAGAAAACAGCATACACCAGAACTTGCTGATAAGTTAAAACAAGCTCGTAAGCGTGAAGAAAACTGAGCTTCCCCGCATTTTCTGGACCACATAAGGCTGTTCACCTCTGGGAGGAAGTGTTGCAGAGAAGGGACGTCTATAGCTTTTGAAGGCACTGCTCTGTTACCTTAGACATTGAGTGGAGAAGCATGTGCCAGTGTGGGGTGCCGGTGGTGGGGTGCCCATGGTGGGGTGCCGGTGGTGGGGCACCCATGGTGGGAGGCTGCTGCTCTGCTGTGACAGCCCTGGGCAGCTATAGCCCTTGTCCCTGTCAGTGTCAAGAGGATGCAGCTATCTCATACGCCCAGCAAGGCTTTCTGTGTTACCTACCTCAGCTCCAGGTCGCCCCTAGATTTTCTCTGTTTCCCACTGAAATGAAGGTGGAAAGACAGGTAAATGCCCCTCCCCCGAATGCATTTTGGCATCCCACCCCCACCCTGTTTTTGGTGCTGGGAGCAGAACCCTAGGCCTTTCTGTGTGCTCTTCCATTCAGCTACTTCTTCAACACAGGTGACATTTCTTTTATGCGGAGTTTCCTTTTGCTGACTACATAGTTTCAAATTCTAATGTTAATGTAACTAATTCCTGGCAGATGATGGATTTTTTTTTAAGCACAATTAAATTACAGCAGATTTTCTTTTGGTAAACTATTTTTAGTAAAATGCATAGGATTAAAAAAAAAGAAAAAAACCTACCCAGTGCTAACAAGATGCTCAATCTGGATGTGAAGGCATGCTGCTAACTAGGATCCCTGACACATTGTGTTAGCATCATTGAAGTCGTGTACTGACGGATTAATCTGAGAACAATTTAACCTTGTATGAATAAGTATGGCTAGACTCTTGATAGATAGGCCAGAGAAAGACTTTAAACTATTAAAAAAAGTGAACAGACATTAAATAGTAGAAATACTATTTAATCCATATAAAAATGCTATGCAAGGGGTCATTATAAAAGAGAAAAAGAGATCTCAGGATGGATACTCTGAAACACCCTGGCTCAGGAAACACTGGAGTGTTTGGTTCAAATGTCTCCTTCATCTCGCTCCTTTGGGCAGGGAATGGTACTGAGGATGGGCCCCTCCGGAGTCTGCCGTACCACCATACTGATCACCCAGCCCTTTTATTTTTCTCAGAAAAAATGGAATCTTGATATGTTGTCCAGGCTTCTGACTTGTGGGCTCAAACAATCCTCCTGCCTCTGTTCTCTCTGTAGCTGGGACCAAGTTCAAGTCATTTTTAAGTTATACTAATGTAGGTCCTGCATCCTAAGGCAGTGTGACTGGGCTTTTGCGTGCATAATTGCATGCTTAGTAAAAAAAAAATAGCAAGAAGGTCCTACCTTAAGGCTCTGTGTGTGTGTGTGTGTGTGTGTGTGTATGGTGTGTGTGTGTGGTGTGTGTGTGTGGTGTGTGTGTGTGTCTGTGTGCGTGTGTGTGTGCGCGCGCGCGCGCGCGTGTGTGTGTGTGTGTGTGTGTGTGTCTGTGTGCATGTGTGTGCGTATGTGTGTGTGTGTGTGCATGTGTGTGTGCATGTGTGTGTGTGTCACACTCATATGTTCCACTGAAGAGAATTATGAGTGAGAAAATGCAGCCCTCTGAGAAGCAAGTCCTCACTGCAAATGGAAAGGTTGGCATTCCCGACTTGATTGATTATCCTAGCATCCTCCCTTCTCCCTGCCAGGAGCATCCTCACCCCTGCCTAGGACCACAGAGCCATCCTCTCCGAGCTGCTCGCCAGACCCGTTATCCATTATGCGGTCCTCTCAACAGCTGTTTCTTGCTTGCTCTCCATGCTCCGAGAGGGTTTTCACATTTTTTTATTTTAAGCCTTAGAGGGAGGGTAGGGAGATGTTTAAGCAGTTTTTGTGATTTCATTTTGGGACTCACTAAATGGCTGTTCTCATTATTTTATTTGATAGCCTAAGCATCTGGCTATCTCAGGATAGACTCTCAGTGAACCGGACTGGTAGAGAAGGTCACTGCGGGTAAGGAGGGCACAGCCTTCTCAGTCCTCCCTGTAATGTCAGCTTCATGGCCAGTATCATGCTGCTGCCCTGCTGGAAACTGGGGAAAACACAACTCGAGTCAGGGACCGTGTGGAAAGCCGGCTGCTGCTTCCCTTCCCTCCCAGGCCACCCCAAAAAGGGAACCAGTAGGTTCTTAAAAGGAGAAAGCAGAGTAAAGCAGTCCATGTGCTTCCTGTTTCAAAAGACCGGACACCCTACACAGAGAACTGGGGAGCCTCCATCAAGCAGAGACGAAACGGAAAGTTCCCACTTCTGTCTCAATGTCCGTTCTGGGAAAAGTGAGTCTCGTGGCCTTATAACCAGACCATCTGTGTTTGTAAAAGACTCTGTGTGTGTGTGTGTGTGTGTGTGTGTGTGTGTGTGTGTGTGTGTGAAGTCATTCCAGAGTTTATCCGAGGGACATGTATCTGGACCTGGTAATTTGGTCTCTATCTGGGAGACTAAGGAGATTGTAGAGACAGGAAGGAGATTGTGGTTCCATAGGCAGTCAGGTGACAGGACTGAATTCCCAGCAGACTGGTGACACCAGACCTATCTATCCCAGCTGTCTGTGAGCTGAGGCAAGAGGGTCACTTGAACACAGGAGTTCAAAGCTGGCCTTGGACACCATAAAAAGACCCTGTATCCAACATAAATCAATCAATAAATACACAAATACACAAGTAAACGATAGAAAAAAATGAATTGGGAATTGGAAGGCAATAGCCCCATATTGTCCACTTTAATGATGTTTGCTGAGCCCATGAACAGAGACACTGTACAGACCTAGAAGCACAAGTGACATTGCCTGCAGTTTCCGCCTTCTACTTCTTCCTAGAGACTCTGAGTTCACTTTTTGAGTACTTTGATTGATGTGAGGTGAAACTTTTTCCCTCAATTTTCTTCTGCCTAGACATCACATTTATAACCCAAACTTAGCATTGTATTACTTTGGGAAATACTTTAAAAAAAAAAAAGGTTAGCCTTCCAAACAAACAAAACCAAACACAAAACCCTAGAATTACCACGGATATGGTACTTGTAGTATAGGGATTGTGTATTGAAGCGTCAAAAACCAGATCCTAACCCTGCCCAGTTGACAAATTCTACAGCTGTCGAAAGGTTTAAAGCAGCACAGATCAGCTGAGCCAATGAGTTGATTTGGTGAGAGTGAGATGCTAATGAGCCTTTGATCTGTGCAGGGGCCGGTGGGCTAGAAACACAGCCTCACCCCACCCCTGATCCAGCCAGCTGTCTCACAAATACTTGCCATTGGTCACAGGGGGGACCAGGCAACCTGGGAGAGGAGATGGATCAGCTCAAATCCATCATCCCCCTGCATGCATCACTCAAGCGCTGGCCCTCACAGTGACAAGCCAGCAGCACCCGCTTCCTAGCAGAGATGCACACATTGCAACGGAGTTTGTTATTTTTGAAAGTTTGTTTGGGGTGTGTGTGTGTGTGTGTGTATTTTGTTTTGTTTTGTTTTTAAGGCGACTCTTTTTCTTGTCCTGAAAAATAAATGTAGACTGGTACTTATGTCCTGATTTGGGGTTTATTTTGAAGGTCGTATGTATGCATGAACACAATTAGCAGTTATGGAATGTGGCTGATAAAGAAGATAAGGATCAAGTTCAGGGAATACTTGCAGGTTGTAAGAACCAGTGGTGCAGATGAGGGCTGCCAGGCACACAGAGCAGTGTGGAGCAGCTGGGCCACGGTGGGGAGGCTGACACGGCCACAGCAGCTGGGCAAATGTCAAGAAGGATGTGCAGTCCTGACTTCTTCCTCGGCGTTTCTGAAAGGTGGGCTTCATCGAAGCCCTGTGGGGGGGAAACCACACCCAGGGCAGGTTCTGTGTGTGACGCTCCCCACCTCCTGAGATGCTTTGCCAGGAGAACATTCCAGCTCCACACATCCAGGATGGAGCCATGTGCTAATTTTAGAAGTTGGTTTTGATGGAGGAGAAAACAACCCACATTCCAATCATATCAAAGATGTAAAATGTGAAAAGTTTTCTTAGCAGGCCGCTTAATTCTAATGATGAAAATACCTTTTAACATTCACCAGGTTTTGTTTAGATGCCTACAGTATGGTATCAAGGGCAAGGTATAACAATACAAAGACACATGTGGGTTGGGTCCTTGAAGATTTCTATATAGACTCTATATTTCATGTCCCTTCCCTTGTGACTTCTTATTTTGATTATTATTTCATAATATATAACTTGTATGTATTTAATAACTGGACACCAATTATAAGAACAATCAGAAAAATGGTCTTAATAAAGGTCTAGGGGCTAAGAGGATCAAATTTTCAAATTATTTACTTCCAAATGCATGGAAATGATACATACACAGGGTCAGAGGTAGGTAGACAAGTGCCCAGGAAAACCAGAGTGGGGACTGAAAGCAGCATTCACAGGACTTGAATCCATGACTGTCAGCGAGCTTGCTTGTCACATAGTGAAACCCAGTTTTCAGGGAGCTGTGCTCCCGAAGCTGTTTTGTATATCTGTTGTGTAGAATTTCGGATGCTTTGCCTCATGGTTATGAGGAATAGTCATTGTTATCAGGGCTTTCATGATAACACCCAAGAATGCCTTCTTTCTCTCTAGCGTGACCCCAGAGCCCCAGGCTCACACAGTCTCTGGATCATGGTCTCCTAGCTCACGTTGTTCCAGTCAAGATGATTCAGTGTTTCATAATCTCACCGAAGTACTTACATCTCAAGATTGCGTGTTTAGCTGCATGCCTTTGGTGCCAGCCAATCAAGGTGGCCACTTCTTTCCCTTCAAAGAGACTTTCACTTTCACAGCCTACCCCCACCTCTGATGTCCCCTTTGGTCACCTCCTTTCCACCGTAGCCTTTTCTCCTCTTGTCACCACCATAGACACTGTCTGTCTGTATGATTTGGTCTCTCCGACCAGAAAGCAGACTCCTATGGGCCAAGGTACTGCTCCAGTTTCTTCTATGCTCATTCTCAAAGTGCCCTGGGAGACAGAGAATGTCCAGGGAAAATGTTGAACGGATCTGATCTGGAAAAAGAAATGTATCTTAAGCTATACTTAGAGTTTCAACGTCCACCTGTGCAGCCAAGAGCAAATGGCTCTCCCCATATTTTTCCATCTCTCGGGGAGCAGGCTTTTTCAGCCCACCACAAAATCTGCTGAGACGAACAAACGGAGTCTGTTTGTAAAATGCCTCGACACATTCCCTCTCTAAGCTGTGGGTCTTCCGTCTGTAAGACTGGGACATCATGTTAGCTTATTCCTCAAGGTTGCCTAGTGCTGTTTACATCCATGGTCATGATGGGGCAAGAATGGGAGCCTCTCTCTCCTGTTGCCTGGTACCAGCTGTAATGACAAGTGACAATGGGTGAGTGCTCTTTTACCCAGAGGTCTCCACTTCTCCCTACAGGTGTTAGGCTTCTAGCATGAGTTTCTTTGGGATCCTCCCTACTTCTTGTGTTCCTGTGCATACAAGCCTGTATGTAAGTGGATTAGTGTAGACTTCTACTAGGTTCGAGCCTCCCCTGGAGACACTGTTGTGGAGCTGGGGCACATGGAAAGATGGAAGCGTTCTTCCATCTCCTGCTTCTGCAGAATTCTTCCACGGGCAGAGATGCGGCTGAATGTAACAACGATGGATTTTTCCAAGGACTCTGGGAGCATACCCATCAGACAACAATGAGCCATCCAAACTGTTCACAGCTCCAAAGTGGACTTGTGCCCACCAACCTCGATAATGAATCGTCCCTTTGAACTCCCCCACTGCTGTGACTGACCCCTCCGCCAAAAGCCCCACCTCTGCCAGTCACCTGTACCACCCAGGCTGCCCACCAGCTCCTACATGTCAGCTTTCACATTCATCTGGTAGCCTGAGCGAGCGCACGCGGACATTTAAATTCCTAAGATTCATTTTAAACTTTTTCTTTTTTAATATGTCAAACAGACTTTCCCTTATAAGTCCTGAAATCACCTTTGAAATTTTAGACAAGGGCAGATGTCACTTGATGTGACTGGCAAATGTCCCACACGCCATTTGTTCTGTGTGGTTGTTGTTATTCCTTTTACTTCTTTTCTTTCTCCCTTTTTTTCTCTTCTCTCTCTCTCTTTTTAAAATCGCCATCACACTTGCAAAACCAATTAAAACAAACTTTGCAAAGATTCTCATTTCTGGCTATGATATTCCAACCTCTGACTTCTTCTCAAGCACGAGATAAGACTTTCTGATTAACTGGGGGTGGGTGCTTATCCAATCTGTTCATTTTATACATTATGGATAGTGCTTTTTAATTTTTATGCCATGCCAACGGCATATACTTTCTGAAATTAATAAATACAATACATACCATCAATGTGTGAAATTTAAAAAAAAAACAGATTTCCATAGTTTGACATACAAAAAATGTACTCACACACTTTTGAAATCTACTGTCAAATCATTTCACATCTGTACCTAAAGCAAACAGACATAATGCTAACAGCTTGTTCGAATTCAGAAATGCCACCCGCTAATCAGCCCACCTGTGGCATTCTCAGTCCATCTTGCAAGCTGCATAGCCGGCTGCCAAGAAGCTTGACAAGAAAATGTATATTAAATTATTGAATAAGATTGGAAATGTTGTACAGTGTGGGATAAAGAGAGTGCACGGCGTGTGGCCAACGGGCTCTCTACCTCTTCACTTTAACGTCTGCTTGGAGGTGACCTAGCTCCGTCCCTGGATGCAAAGTTAGCCTTGAGGAGCTCAGGTTTTCATTGTTCCTGTGGAGGGGAGGGCAGTTGTGATGTGTGCCTGGCATCCAGTAAAACAGACTGCAAGGAAAAAAAAATGCAGAAAACAAATTCTGTACTGAGTTCCACCGAAATGCCCCATCTTCATAAAGCTCTCATTTCCCAGTGAAGAAGCTAAAACAAAGGTTTTCTATCCTCCTGATGACGTTATCCCAGAAGAAAATGGCCTTTTGATCTTTCTCGGGGGGAAAAGCAAAAACACAAAAACAAAAAAGCTGCTGAGACCCCTGGAACAGGACAGGGGTATCAGACCAACAAACAAACCAAGGGTGCTTTCCTGGCCACACCCTGAGCTTGTGAAATGGGCTTGTAAACGTGACATTGCACAAAACCGTTACATTTTAACACATGATTAGTTTCACTTCTATGGACTAGAAGTGCTCTCCGGAATGATCTCTGGGGGTCTGTGGGTAAGAAACGTTGGTTTAGCATCTGTTCTTTTAAGGCTGTTTGCTCTGGGAAGGCAGTGTGTTTTGCCATAAATTTAGGTCATTAATTTGTATCTGTTCTTTGTTTATTTAAGAAACAGGACAAAAGGGCAGCTGCTGAAACATTTGGCTGTGCCGAGGGGTAGTGGGCTGACATGCTGGAATTCTGCACATGACCAGCTTGAGTTTGTATCCACAGCTACAGGACAGAACTTTACAGAAACACTTTGCCAAGCCATGCGGTGCTCCACTTCCCTCCGCATCAATACACTTTTAATTACCTGATCCCGAGGGGGGAAAGTTAGAGAGAGTATCTGAGAGAGATCCTGGGACCATTGGAGAGTCAGGATTTTCTCATTTCTAATAAAAAAAAAGGTGTAATCAAATGTCTAGCGATTACTTTTCGGAACATTGATATAAATTCTGCAACTAGCCTGCAAAGGTAACACTGTGACCTATATAATTTGATATTTATAAACAGAAGCACAGTGGTACCCAGTCAATTGATTGTTAACAACATTTAATGCTCTGAAATTGGCCATTAAGTGCAGAGTCGTTTGAAAGGCGTTACTGCTATTATGAAGCATTGCAGAGGTTTTATTTATTATCATAAACCTAATGGATGCAGTAAATTAGGTGTATTTAGAGAGGTCATTTGGTGCTTGTTGATACTGAATTCTGAATACTTTAATTCACATGAACAGTGAAATGGAGCAGTGTTTTCAAGGATAGTCCTTGATTAAGCTGCTGCGAGCGAGCACCATGGAAGCCCAGAGCCTTAGGCTTTAATTATAATGATAATGATAACAATAACAATAATAGCAACTGTCACAATTTGATAAGAACAGTAGTACTGTTGAAAATGTCATATTTCAAAATGATAAATGTTCAATCCAAAACTGTCTTTAAAAAAAGAAAAAGACACCAAGCAGAGTCGCCTTAAGGGAGTTTTACATGACAAAGAAATCGATGTCCAGGATCCTTATTCTTGTAAATAAAATGGGATGTCCTTCTCTCCTTCTCTCTTCTCTAGGAAAACCCCTCATGAGAGGGTGTGGTCCCTCTGTAGCTCTTGGGTTGCTTGTGTAACCCTGGGGCACTTTTTGTTGTTCGCTTTGTCAAAGGCATGTGGGAACTTGAATACTTGTATGGGCTGAGAAAAGTATACTCCTTCTGTTGAATCCATCTTTTTATGGGAAGAGAAATGGTTTGGTAAATACATATTTTCGGATATTCTTCATGAAAAAAAATTGCAAGTGAGAAATTTGGCTAGAAATTAGGGCTGCTCTTCCAGGGCAAATATCATCCACTAGGCCAGAGTCTGGAACTCTCTGGAAGCTGGAGGACCATGCAGACGTTTGTGGTGGGGAGCCTCTGGCCACAGCAGGCAGCTGTCTGCATTTGGAGATGACAGTGTGAGACTCTCACCTCAGCGAGAGCTAGCTTTTATTTCTTCTCCCTCTACCTTTGGCTTCCTGGGTTCGAGCACGCCAAGTCCTTAGGGAAGTGTTGGGTGACACCCAAGCCAGCGGATATTTCTTCAGCACCTACTATAGGTGAGGAAGTACACTATACAATGTGATATCCACTGATATCTGGGATATTATCTGGAACATTAGTATGCTGAGAATATCTAGACTCTCGTAGTAATGGTGATGAAGATGAGGATGATGAGGATGAGGATGGAAGCCAAGGGTTTTTTTTTTTCCAGAACCAAGAGGAATGGGTGTGGCCGCACACACCAGCACTCCCAGTTTCTGGGGAGGCTGAAGCAGGAGGATCCCTTAGGTCCAGTGATGGAAATCAGCCTGGACAACATAATGGGCTTTATCTCAATAAATAACTGAATATCAAGTAAATTATTATTTTAAATGTTTCACAAAAGAAAAACTAAACTCAGGGAGATCAGAATGTCTCTGCCTTAAAGTAACTAACTGCCTTTCCTCACCGAGTTGGCCACAGACCCCTTGTTGCTTGTCCCATGTACATTTCAAGTCTACGCCCTTCTTCTTGCTTTTATTTTGGCCTGAACCCTTCTAAAGTCTTCTCCTCCTATAGCTGGCCTCTACTTCCCAATGGCTTTGTGAATTTAGAAAGCACGCCCACATAGAAAGATGCTAGAGGTCCCCTCAACAGCCTAGCCAAATGGCATCCATCTAGTTCCTCATGGGACTCTATGGCTATTTAAGAAAGATACTTCACATGTACAAAAAGAATACAATATTGACGTGAGCTCTAGCCGATGAGGCTTCTCGATGTCTCGTTTTCCCTGTTGGTCACCTCTCCCCAGTGTCCCTGGCTGCTCTAGTCCTCTGCTTTTCTTGGGGGCTTTCCTCCTTAGTCAGCTCACATGCCCACCTCCATGTGATCATCTCCCTCTGGGTGGCTGTGGCCTTTGGGATGCAGTCTAGGTGTGAAAGGAATGATTATTCATTGTGATCTCTAAGCACAGAAGCCTTCCTTTCCTCATCGAGGCTCCATTCCCCAGAGAGTAGCTTGGCAGCATTTTTCTCAAAGTGGAATCAAAATGCACTATATATATATATATATATATATATATATATATATATACACACACACACACATATACATATCCACATATACATACACACACATACATACACACGTACACACATACACACACACACACACACTCGCGCACACACACGCGCGCACACACACATGACATCTCTCAGGAGATTGTTGATGCAGGTTCCATTTCTGTCAAGAGAGAAGATGACATTGCAGTGGGGGTGGGGGGGAGGGGAGAGAGCAAACCACAACCTTTTGTGTCTCTTTCTGCTTTAGCTGATTAATAACCGGGGATCACCCACAAGTCACTTAACCTTCTCCACGTCTCAGGCTCCCCATTATAAAACTAGATGACAGGGTGAGGACCAGCATCCTCCCCTGTTCTGATCCACTCATCCTGGGAAACAGGACCCCGAGCTTTCCAAAGAAAACATTGCCTGCCCAGGGTTTGACAGTGATGAGCAAACAATGCAGGTTTTTCCCTCGTGATGCCCTGCCCTGAAGCCACAGCCATGTGTTCCCTTGTGCTGATGTTACTTTGGGAAGAGCATCTACTCATGAGTGTAATTTCCCTGAAGAAACTGGTGGTTTTGAGTTTGAAATCGATACTGCTCCTTGTACGGCAGAGCCCTGGTAGTGGACAGCAATAGAGAAGAAACAGGTGCCCTCCTCATCGTGCCTACTGGGTTGGCACATGCTATAGTGAGTGAGTGAGGCCTACTCTAAGAAATTACTGAGTATGTGTGTGGGGAGGCGATCGGTTGTGTGTGTGTGTGTGTGTGCACATATGTGCATGTGGGCATGTAAATACATGTGTGCACATTGACACTGAGGCTAGAGGTCAGCCCTGGGGTCATCTTTGATCACTGCATACTTTATTTTGTAAGGCAGAGTCTCTCACTGAGACTCACAGATTCAGCTACACTGGCTAGCCCACAAGCACCCAGGAATCTTTCTGTCTCCCTCCTCCCCGCACTGAGACCGCAGGCACACACAGCCATGCCTGGCTCTACCATATGGGTGCTGGGAAGGCAAACTCGGGTCCCAATGCCTGGGCAGTAAGCCCTTTGCCAACGAAGCCATCCCCCAGCCCCAGAAAGCAGTTTTGAATAGCAAAACTTTTCTTTCTGATTCCACACTACAACTGGCAGTCCCTGCTTTCTATTCAGCCGCGAGCACGCTTTCATACACATGAATTATGCTATCTGAAAATATAACGAGGAAACTCCCTTCTCATTTTGTTTCATAAGCACCTCATTCAGTACTGTGTGTTGGTAAGCTGTTGTCCTGGGCGTGCATTTCAGGTCTGCTTGAGAAACTGAAGGATCCAGAAGGGAAGGCTGAGTGAAGCTGCAGGGTCCTTTGCAGGTGAGGTGCGGAGATGGGGAGAAGGAAGGAAAGACAAAGGAAGGACAGACAGGTGCTTGCATGCTAGCCCCTAGCACCTGTGTACACTCGTGACTGTGACCACGGTACCCGTGTTTGCGGCATCTCCATCCCAACTACTGAAGCGGTTCTATGCGGAGACTTCAGCGATATGGAACACTAGGTACTTTCCTAGCACTCTGAGAGCATTCGGCCCGTTATGCGACCTAACCTAGAAAATCCTTTTAACATATCCCGTGATTCTTAGCAGCAGTTCAGAAAGCAGAGGAACAACAGGGAAGTGTGTCCCCCGACTCCTGCTCAACACAACCGCACACCTTCTTCTTATAGAAGAATGGGCGTCGGACAAGCACTCCTCAGCACAAAGGCTGCCTGTGAGCTGCCTGACTCGCTCCAGCCCCACTCTTGCCTCCGTCGATCATCTCACGTCAGGACCCACCACGGCAAGTCAAGCAGTTTGACACATGTCACTCTCATCTTCCCCTTACGCCCTTCCTCACAGGCGTCCTGGTCTTACCACAGCAGACCCTTTCTTGCAGTTTGCATGCAGGGCTCTGCCCTTATGCGGCTCTTCTCCCATAAGCCCTCACGTTGCTGCTTCCTCTATCCACGTGACCCTTGCCGAGGCACCCGTGCACTGCGAGAGCTTTCGTACTACAGGAAGTGATTCGGGCGCCAAATGAAATCAGACTTCACATGAACCAGTGTCAAACATGGACCGACTATGGTTATTCCCCAGGTCGATCACAGCTCAGTGTCTGAACTTACCAGGCATTGACTAAGATTTAATTTACAAAGGTTGCCTGCTGCATAGACAGTGGACTGAATGTTTTCTGTACACTGTCAAACTGAATTTTCTCAACTATTCCTTCTTTTTCAAACAGGACTTTAGGATGCAACTCAGGCTGGCATATACCCACCTGGTTGCTCGGTTACTGGTATAATCTTAAGAGTCCTGAGGGAGGGGTTACGTGTTTCCCCATAGGAAGCAACCAGCTCCTGATCACATATCCAGAAAAGGCCTGGAAGTTACCAGGGCCTATGATGCCTAAAATAGTACCTCTGCTCACTACATGCGATGTGGCCATATTAAATTTAGATGTGTGTGTTTGTGTGTGTGTGTGTGTGCCCGTATGTGTGTCTTTACCATGGCCTTGGAAGCCAGCACCTTGACCTCTGAGCCATCTTGCTGCTCCACATGAAATTTCCAACCATTCATGAGCTTCCATTGGGAACTCACTTCTGGTTTGAATGCTTAAAAAAAAAAAAAATCAGGTTTGTGCAATAAGGCAGCTTTTTAGATTTTACTCCTTAAAGCAGTTAGCTGTTAATCAAATAGGATCTCTATGTATATATCGGTTTCATCAAGAATTCAGGATCTGATCTAGCTAGTGATTTCGCTGTGTGTGAGTTCTTTGGGGGAGACACGGGAGTCTGAAGCCATCACCTCTGGCAAGGTTAAAGCAAAGCGCATGGCGTATAGAAGTCAGAGCTATGCTAGGGCTTGGAGGCCTGGCCTGTAGCATCTCTATTGGTGACTTGTTAGGTTCTTGTGGCCTACTGCTATCAGAGAGATCATTATTCCGACACTTACAAATGTGGCGTGGTCTGGGAAAATGGTGCAGGCTGGAGATTGCTTGTGTGGTGAAGCTCTAGTTTTGAAGCTAATGTACCAGGAAAGGCCATCATTTTTGTTTCCCCTTTACTTTCAATCATGGAAAACACTATTGTACATGGCGGGGACTGCAATGATTTTATATTTTAAGTTAACAACAAAAGGGGCTGGAGAGGTGGCTCAGCAATTAAGAGCACCGGCTGCTCTTCCAGAGGATAGAGGTTCAATTCTTAGCACCCACTTGGCGACTCACAACTGTCTGTACCTCCAGACAGACGGATCTGACACTCTCACACAGACATACATGCAGGTAAAGCACCAATGTACACAAAATAAAAATAAATAATTTTTTAAAATCATCAATAAAAAAACACAACGAACAATTACCCAATGCCCCAAACATACGTCAACACATTAGAGGAACTAGAGATGCATTATGGGTCTACCTAAAACCCACTGTGAACCTGGATTATAAACTCAATAGCTTGGCTGTAAGTCAGTGGTAAAGAACTATCCTGGCCTGCACAAGACCTTAGAATTATTCCCGACCACTAAATAATGAATAAATAAATAAATAAATAAATAGTAAAAATTAAACCAAATAAGTAGACTCAAGGTCAGGTAAAAAGCATTAGATTGCACCTCATCATTTCCCTGACTCCCGCTCCTGCACCCCCTCAGATGTTCAGAATTGGGGGAACCTTTCCCATAATTTCTGTTCCTCTGACTAATTTAATCTTTTAATTTGCAGCCCGAGCCTGATTATCCAGCTTTTTATACAGCAGTACATTCTCTCTCTCTTTTTTTCCTCTCTGTTTAACACATCGCAGAGAACTGAGTGTCAGGTTTCTATCTCATATGCTCCAGCATTCTGTGTTCTGGTGGGATGCCGGCAGAACCCGTGTAATTTGAGACAAACAGTAATCTTTCCAAGTTCCATAAAACAAATGCTTATAATTTATAGGGCTTAGAAATGCAAATATTGAGAGGCCTCGGACGAGCACGTGGCTACCTTTTCAAAATTTCAAAGGCATGGGGACTGAACTGACCCGACCTCTCTCAGAATTTCAGCTCACATTCGAGAGTGCATGAGAATAAAGGGAATGATTTTGCTCAGAAAGAAGGAGAAAGAAAACAGCCGCCACACCGTCACATCATCTGCTTCTAGTTTGGGAAGATGAACACAAGGTTCTCAGAGCTATGCCCTCTTTTTGTGTGTCCGTTCAGTACTGCAAGCGAGGCAACATTTAGGTGGGCACAATTGATCTGTCAGTTGTGAAGGTCTTGGCTGTCTATGCCAATTGTGTTTCCCCAAATGTCTTCGAAATCTGTTTAAATAAAAATGTCAAACACTCATGATTTCTAAAGTTGCGGAGGGCATCTGAGATGATTTCCATCCCAGAGATATCTGAAGAATCTACTCATCTCTCTCAATGCCTATCTTAGCATTTGGTCAATAATTATGTGTTTAACCTTGGAATAAATGAATGAATTGAGTTTCATGGATGTGCCAGGACAGGCATCTCATCTTATTCCTGAATATTTTACTAATCTTCTAGTCAATCTTTGTCTATGAGAGCTTACCTCTGACGGCTCCAGAGCAGCCTCCTTCCCTCTACCTCTCCCCCAAGCCCCCACTCCACTGAGACACTTGTTCAGCCAAAGTTCATCTGCCAATAGCTGTCACCTAGCACTTCTGGACAATCGAATGAACATTTTCTGACAGTTATCATGTCTTTCTTTAGGCATCTCTAGAATGATGCTTCACAGAGCCTCCTACCATTTATAGTAAGGGAGGCTTTGTTAAAAATGAAAACTAGATTAATGATCAGTAAGCACACATTTGCGTCTTACCTCTAATTTTTATCAGTGGTGCGGCCTTCAGTGAATCCATTGATCACTCTGGCCCTTTGTAGATTCATATATAAGACAGCAATTCTAACACTCATCTGCTTCATAGTACTGTTTGAGTGAGTCAAACACTCTAAGGATTCAGTCGTTATACCATAAGACTGGTGGGGGTGGGGCTAGTAGATCTGGGAGAAGTTATGGGGAGGATTGGACATGATCAAAGTACATTGAATGTGATAGATGAAATTCTCAAGGAATTGCTAAAAATATTGTGCAACAACAAAAAATGTTAATATAAGATTTTTTATTATTGTTATTATTATTATTAACTATTACTATAAAAAGATAGTATTATTATAGTTTCTAGCTAATTCATCTGGCTAGTACCCTTCCTCTGCCAATTTCTACAGTTTGTCCTGTCCTAAAGTAGCGTGTCCAGTGTTAAATTTGCTACTCACCCACTGTTGACCTCATGCAAAGTATGCTTGAAGGAAAAGGAGAAGCAAAAGCTCATTGTAAAGCACAGTATGGGCCAAGCCCTTCTTTCTTTCTTGGAGTTCCTGTGGATACTCCAAGGTGAGGTGTGTAATAGGTAGTTAAGTAAAAAGCAAAGCAAAACAAACCAAAAACAACTTTGACATTTCAAGTCACTAGCTCATGTCATCAATGTCAAAGAACTCCTGTTTTGCTTTGTCATGCTCCCTGTGGCTTCTATTCTCCTCTCGACTGGTGTGTTCTGCTTCTATCACAAGATCATGAGATCATCACGTTTCTCTATGGAGCATTCAAATGGAAACTTAAGGGTTCCTTAGAAAGTCGGTTGGATGGTGTTTTTCTGGGGCAAAAAGCTGATGAAAGAATGTTCTGCTAAGTCAAGCATGTAAAGGGACATGTGATGAAGGATTCTTTGCTAACCGCAGACATGTATTGGTCTGCCTTACACTGCATACTTAAGCTGTGTTTGTTGGGACTCCATAGAGAGAAGCACACCAAAACACTTCTGGAGGTGTGCTGCAGTTTCTTGCCACTTCTGCTGACTCAGGCTGATCGGCAGAGTGATGTCAGCTGAGGCATGTGGAGGACACTTGATGTTTCGAGGGTATAAATGGGACCACATGGACAGACTTGGAGGCAGAGCTTGGCTTGCTGGTACAGCTAGCTATGCAATGCTTGTGGGTCTCAAATCTTTGCTGATCTTCTCTTCACTGAGAGAGGCACAGCCCAGAACTTCTCCTGGAGCTCCTCTTGTCCTGACCAAGTTGAGGCTGGGGCCTGGCTGTCTCTGCTAGGTAGTGCTAGGCCACTGCTAGACTGCTAGTGTATCCCTGAGGTGTTTGTAAGTGGATCGAGCTGCCTCTGCTAACCTGTGAACTGAACTGCCGATTTCCAGACAACACAGACAGGAGTTGCTTCAAAGAACCTTTCTAAACAGGTCCACTTCCCCTGTAACCTTTACCTTTCTTTCCCACCCTCTGGGGGTTGGTGGGCTAAAATGGAGGTTAAAGCATTTAAGAACCTCATTATAAATAGGAGTTTGAAAAAAATTAAAGGTACAGAGCAGTGTGCCAACCCATATTAAATCTACAGCAAGCTCAGGGTATGAGCATCTCTCTCTCTCTCTCTTTTTTTTTTTTTTGTATCCCATTCTGTTCATATACCAGCATGACAGGTGTAGGGCAGCTTAAATTCAAGATCTGTGCCAAGCTTGAAGAGATCTGACAGCATTCACACCCTATGTCCATTTCATAATTCATTCAAAACTTTCGTTTTGAATACACATCGGGGTTACAGCATTTTCATCTTTCTTATATTCTGTTATCTCCTTTATAAAAACGCAGTCAGTTGTTCATCCCATACTGCTTTCCTATACTCCTCTTATTCTCATTTCTCTTCTCTTTCTGTTTCCCCTCCTCCCAAATCACCTAAGACGTTTAGTAAATATAAAGCACTCGAAAAAGCGCTTGACACGTGAAGTACTCGAAAGCATTGACTGTGAGTATTCATTTAACACATACCAATTAAGTATTTCCTGTGTGCCAAGGACCATGACAGGCATGGGGTAACCTGGTGACTAAAGAGAAAGAGACATGAGGTGTGGATTTGCAGTAGTGTGTGTGTGGGGGGGGGGGGGGGCAGAGCTCACGGTGACCAGTGTCCACTCTTAGAGGTTGTGATGTTAAGGCACATTCTGAAGGACAAAGAAGCACTCCATAAATGAGGTTTATTTGTTTGTTTTTCTGGTAGTCTTGAGATTATATTTACCACTTCTTTGAGAACCTGACATACAGATTTGTGTTAAGCAACACACACACACACACACACACACACACACACACAAACACACACAGTAACTCGTCACTCAGCCTTGTCTTCAATTATCAGTGAATGGAATGTAGCCAGCCATTTTAAATGTGAAAGCAGTTCTCCTTGGAGAAATTGGAAGCACTTAGAACTAACTTGTTTGTTTGTTTGTTTGTTTAATTTTCTACCCCTAAGACACAGGCCTAGCTCCTCTTTGTTCCTTATGTCTATGTCTAAATGTGTCCCCTGTGGCTGTTAGCACAGAGTCTCCGCCCCTACAGGAGACTGACTAAGGTTCATGGAAGCATCAGTCTTAATCTCTGGAACCTGTTTATTTCAGACATGGGAAAAGACTTTGAAAATATGATTGCATTAAGGACATGGGCTTATCCTTGTGGGCCCCAACTGTAATCACACACAGCCTTGTAAAAAGGAGGCAGAGGGAGATCTAACATAGAAGGTGGTACAGTGGATCACCAAGGTAGGGTGGAGGACACTAAGAGACAATGAGCAGCCAGAGCATAGTCCTCTAGTCCCTGGGAGAATATGGACAGCTGCTGACACCCCTATCTCAGCCTAAGAATTCTTATTCAATATAGTTCTGTGGCTTTAAGCCATTAACCCAGTGGGCAATTTGTTACAGCCACCACAAGTAACTAATACATCCTCTTCTGTCTTCTTCATACTTTTGTTTTGTCATCTTTTTTCATTGAACCTTCATCCCCCCTTTATTTTTCTTTACATACATTATTTATGTTTCTATAAAATACATTCTGTATGTGTTCTTGTAACATTTGAGCACACCAAACCATATCCCTGCAACTCTGTGGATTTCTTAGACATTAGATCAGGAAATGTAAGACATTGTTTAGAGAAATAGATAATAGTTTTTCAAACCTCTTCCTGAGGTTTTCAGATATTGATGGTGGAAGAATGTTCATCTGTTGCTTTTTAACAGAGGAGATCTTTTGTTCAGTAAATGAAATGTTTGTACTAAACAGTCTATTGATGCCAATAGAGCTGATGGGGCAAGAAGAGGCCTTGCTAAAAGATAGGGCAAACCAGTGACCCCTGGGGAGCCTCCTCTGCACCCCAACATCCAGCACGGCCCTAGAGAATCCCATCTTCTCTTTTAAAAATTATTTCTGGTATTTTTAGTGTGTGTGTGTGTGTGTGTGTGTGTACACACATAAGCACGTGCATATGTGCAGATGCCAGGGGAAGACAGAAGAGTGAGATCCCACTGCTGTAGGGGTTACAGGTGATTGTGACCTGCCTGATGTGGGTGCTGGCAACCAAAGGTGTGTCCTCTGCAAGAGCAGTACTTGCTCTTCGCTGCTGCTCCATCCCTCCAGATATTTTGCTTTTTCTCTGTGATCATCCTGTCTGAGCAGGGTGATTGAGTGAATCCCACCATTTCCTGACTACTATATCCTGTCCTGTTGAAAATATATACTCGTTAGCTAGAAAGCCATCAGTTTGGTGAGCTTGAATGTTACAAGAACACATAAGAATGTATTTTATAGAAATATAAATAGTGTGCATAAAGAAAAATAAAGGAGGGGTGAGGTTCAATGGAAGACGACAAAACAACTCCGGAAGTATGAAAAAGACAGAGGAGAATGTATTAGCTGCTGTAACAAATCGCCCTGTGACGATGACGATGACGATGTCAACAACAACAACAGCCTGATAAAATCAGCTTCAAAGAAGGAAAGGGTTATTCTGGGTCTTAGTTTTAGTCTATGGTTTCTTGGCTCTGTTGCTTTGTCCCTGTGGCTGTTCAGTATATCCTGATGGATATACTGACATATTTTACAGGTAGCGCATCTTTCATGGTGCTCATAAAAAGAGAGAACTAGAAGGGACAGGAATGGGGTGGGGTCCTACAGTTTCCTTCATGGACACACCCTAAATCATCCAATGACCTCCTCCTGAGCACCAACTTCTAAAGGTTCCATCGGCTCTGGAGAGCATCGTCACACTGGAGACCATCATCACACTGGAGATCAGCCCTGAATGAATGGGCATCGGAATATTCATGCTCCGTGCTATACTAAAAATATATTTCTTATTGTCCCATTTAGTGTCCAAAGTGACCAAATCTCAGAGAAATTATTGCAATTTAGAAGATCCCCAGAACAGCCTATGTATAAAGTGTGTGTTTGCTCCACCCCACAAAAAAGTATATACAGACACTATGTAGCAGGGCATACACACAGGAATAATTTATTGCCACAAAACTTGCTTTACATTTACTCTTAGGATGTGAAGACTATTGCTCATCTTAGGGATAAGGAGTGGGGTTTGGGGTGGAAATGGAAGAGGAAGTGGCTGGACAGGCGGTGAGGGAGGGAGGACGGAGAGACGGAGGAGAAAGGAAGCAGGTTTGACCCAGATTCCCAGATGCCCACTCCATGGACACCAGAACTCAGTTCAGTGCTGCCAGGGAGGAGCAGAGACCAGGACCTCCAGAAGCCTGAAGTGCAAGGTCCAAATGTCTGACCCACTCAGTTTCCAGACGGTATCAGCAGGTCTCACTCAGCCCCTGAAGGATCACCCTCAGGGTCACATCTGTTTCCCTTTCTACAGGGTATGTATCCATCCTCTATTGAGATGAAACTAATTTATTCTGCCACATGCTTCAGGAATACTGAACCTTGTGATCTGATAGCTGTGTGCCTCACACTAAGGGAGGAGAAACAGGACCACTTTTTCCACTAAGAAGGAGCAGACCACGTGAATAGAGAGGGTCTCCCAGGGCTACAAATCGTGGTGGTGGTGGTGGTGAACATTTCACACAGGCCAGGTGCTGCAGTGGCTAACCTCCAAGCCACCACTGACCCATCTCTGAACTTTCCTATCCATGTCCTTCCCGGATCTTTGCCTAGCTAAGGCTTCTTCGCAGACGGTTTCCCGTGCTAGGTACTCGACTACATCCTGACTGAAGCTAAGGGTGGAATGGCATGCAGACATGTGGACTGTTTCTCCATGTCTCTGACATCCGCAGGCTACTATTGAATCTTGATGCTTTAACTTAGGTGCAGAGCCAACCAGCTACTGTGTTCTAGAATGACCACTGAGCATCCAACCAGCTACTGTGTTCTAGAATGACCACTGAGCATCCACCGGCTACTGTGTTCTAGAATGACCACTGAGCATCCACCGGCTACTGTGTTCTAGAATGACCACTGAGCATCCAACCAGCTACTGTGTTCTAGAATGACCACTGAGCATCCACCGGCTACTGTGTTCTAGAATGACCACTGAGCATCCACCGGCTACTGTGTTCTAGAATGACCACTGAGCATCCACCGGCTACTGTGTTCTAGAATGACCACTGAGCATCCACCGGCTACTGTGTTCTAGAATGACCACTGAGCATCCACCGGCTACTGTGTTCTAGAATGACCACTGAGCATCCACCGGCTACTGTGTTCTAGAATGACCACTGAGCATCCACCGGCTACATGTTCTAGAATGACCACTGAGCATCCACCGGCTACTGTGTTCTAGAATGACCACTGAGCATCCACCGGCTACTGTGTTCTAGAATGACCACTGAGCATCCACCGGCTACTGTGTTCTAGAATGACCACTGAGCATCCACCGGCTACTGTGTTCTAGAATGACCACTGAGCATCCACCGGCTACTGTGTTCTAGAATGACCCCTGAGCTTCCAACCAGCTACTGTGTTCTAGAATGACCACTGAGCATCCAACCGGCTACTGTGTTCTAGAATGACCACTGAGCATCCAACCGGCTACTGTGTTCTAGAATGACCACTGAGCATCCACCCAGCTACTGTGTTCTAGAATGACCACTGAGCATCCACCGGCTACTGTGTTCTAGAATGACCACTGAGCATCCAACCAGCTACTGTGTTCTAGAATGACCACTGAGCATCCAACCAGCTACTGTGTTCTAGAATGACCCCTGAGCATCCACCGGCTGGAGGGCAAAGTGCTTCCTTCCCTCTGCTGAAGAAAATGTCATGGTTCCAGAGAGGACCGAACACCACAAACATGCAGAGGACAGAGATATCCTGGGAAAGACCCCACAGGACACCGGACAGCAGACAAGTGTTAGGTAGGTGCTAGAAGTGGGGTCCAAAGGTGCACCCCACATGGCTTCTCCAGCAGGACCTGTCTGGAGGAGACAAAGAAAGGAGGGGAGGTCAGAGAAGAGAGCAGGGGAGGCAGGGACAGCTGAGCTTCCTGTGTGAAACCTCAACACTCAGGCATCGAGAAAAAGATTGTCTGAATGCAGTATTTTTCAGATTACAACTAAAAAAATTGATACCGACTTAAATGCCACAATGTTAAAGAAAGACACAATTAGTATTCTGAATTTTCCTCCCCCCCCCCCAGGCTCCCCTTAGAGTCTTCTAGTGGGAGGAAAAGATTATGGAGTTGGTGGCAGAGGTGGCTGGGAAGATGCTGACAAAATATGCAAATTCAGACAATCCTGTTGGGAGATGGGCTGTGTTGGGACTGATGGTCTGGAGGAGATGCTGCAAGATGAAGGAATGAGGGGTGGGGCAGGGTGGAAAGGTGGGCTGGGGCAGCTCATGCCACTAACCCCGGGGGGCGGGGGGGGGGGCCTGCAAATACAGAGGCAAGGGGGTGGAGCGGTCCAGGGTAGGCGGGGCTACAAAGTGAAACCCTCTCCCCCAGCTCAGAAAAGTGAAAGTGAAATAAGAAAAGAAGAAACAATGTTTCTACCCTTTAAAAATTCACATTTTGGTCTCATACTCTCTCTCTCTCTCTCTCTCTCTCTCTCTCTCTCTCTCCTTTCCTCCTTCCCTTCCTCACCTATCTGTCTGACTTTGTCTCCCTCTATGTGTCTGTTTCTGTGTCTGTCTCTGTCTTTCTCTCTGTATGTTGTGTGTGTGTGTGTGGGGGGGTGTTTTTGAAACATGATATCCCATTGTAGCTCAGGCTACTCTAGAACTCACTGCATAGCCCAGGGTGACCTCAAGCTTTTGGTAAATCCTTCTGCCTCAGACTCCTAGGGGCCGGGATTATACACTGTAGCATCACTGTCAGGACCACTCTTCCTTTCCAGATTTGGTTTGACCTCGGTCGTTTCACAGGGTGAGAGACGGGGAAACCAGGCAAGCATGGGCAGCTGCAGGTTGCCTCACGGTGCTCAGCCCTGATTGTGCGCTAGTCCTGACGTGGACAGACCTGCACAAGGGCAACTGATAGAATCTGGGAGTCCATCTCTGTAAAGCCCCTCTGAGGCTCTGATGCAGTTGTCAGGAGCCATTGTTGTAAACTGAGGCCTGTGTTCAGCTTGGCAGCATGAAGGCATAGTCATTTCATGCCCAGTGATGGCTTCAGATATGATGGGCGACGGAGTCTAGAAGTGTGGATACCACTGGTCAGATGTTTAGCTTCAAAACATCAGTATCAAAAAGACCAAAAGTGTGGGCTCAGCACCCTTCAACAGTCATCCCCCTGCTTTTGGCTCCTCCTCCCCTCCCCTGTACAGCTTTCATACTGATAGTGCTCCCCCCTCACTCTGTCCTTGGACATGACACTCGCATCCCGTGCAGGACACATCCGCTGGTCACCGTGGCTGACTCTGGCTTCCATCACAACAGAGCAGAGTCTGTTTGGGAGCAAGAACGTAGTAAGTGCAGTGGACCTGGTGCATTGCCTACCCTGGGGGAGTAAGACCTTGTGTCGAAAACACTGAAGGAGAAAACACAACAGACAACAGCGTCAATGGAATGAGCAGTGCAATGGGGAACGATAGGGAGAGCGTGGGGGAGGGAAGGAAGGTCACAATGACAGCCAATAGGCAGGATTTGTCCTGGAGACGCCCAGGACTGAGTGACAGGTACATTGTAAAGGGAGCCTTTCTGTGGGGAAAGCCCATTGGGACAAACAGAAGGTCCCAGAGGTGTCTGTGGAGGACTAGCTAGCTGTGTCCCTGACAAAGAAACAGGGCCCAGAGACACTATAGGTGCTCAGAACCGCAGAGCCCAAGCAGTCGGGTGCATAAAGGAGAAAGAGAAGCAGAAGGTGACAGTTGCCAGGCTTCTGGGTGGATGTCAGGAGTCCTTTAGCAGCAACTGGCGTGATGGGTCAGCAGAACACTAAAGGAGGAGGTAAGACAGATGTCTGGGGTGCGGTGGGGGGCTGCCTTGTGAATATGTAGGAGCCTCACCCCCACCACCACCCCCCACCCACCCCCACCACCCCTCACCCCACGCCTGTGGAAGCAAGGGGCTCAGGACTGTTTCTCAGGAGTGTGGTGCTGCTTGCGTTTTGCCAGAGCAGGCATCCATCTGTGTTCCCACGGAACAGTTTCGGCTCCTGCACCTCTCCACGCCTCCTTCTCCCTCTGCTCCCCATGAAATGCCAGAGGTACTTTCCAGCCATGGGGAGAACTGGAAAGGGCCACATTTAGAGCCAAGCTGCCCTGGATGTGTTTGTGGATCTTCCAGTCCAAGCCTCGGATACTAGTGAAACACCCTGTCTCACAAAACAAAGAAGACAGCTACTAAGACACAACTTCCAAGATTGATGTCTGACCTTCACAAGAATATGCATGCACACCAACCCTGACATAAAAATAAGTGCACACATACACACACACACACACACACACACACACAGAGAGAGAGAGAGAAGAGAGAGAGAGAGAGAGAGAGAGAGAGAGAGAGAGAGAGAGAGAGAGAGAGAGAGAGAGATTGGTTTATCATTGGGCAAATTCATTTTGAATTTTGAAATTTTCCATCTTGTCATCTTGCAGACCGCAACTTTGTTAAAAGTACTCTTCCTATAAATCAGTCCATGGATATGTACAAATATACATGCACAGTGTGCCCAATAATGAGCTAGACTCTCAGATGGTGACACTTAGCAAACATAAGTATGACGATGAAGTGTAGCAGTGAGCCCTGCCTAAGGACAGTACAGCTGGCTGATCACTGCCCATACAGGACAGCCCGGCTGCTTCACAATAACCAGAGGTGGAACACCTGTCTAATTGCCTTCTGTTTTCCAGGGTGTCCATACTCGATGGCCTTCTTTTATACTTGCCACCAGTAATGACCCTCCCCTTGGGGACCCTTTAGCTTGGGTCCTCAGATCCTCCGCCACACATTGTGATTTCTTGGCAGCTCTGTACCTCGCCTTTCCCTGAATCCAACCTTGGATGTTGTTCCTTCAGAGCTGTTGTCTTTGAAACAGGGTGTCTCAGAGGGAACTTCAGCTTTCTGACTTGGCTAGGCTGTCTGGCCAGGGAACTCCAGGGATCTGTCTGCCTCTATCTTTCCAATGTTGGATTTGGAAGTATGGTTACCACACACGGCTTTTCACATGGGTGCTGGGAAATCCGATTCAGGGCCTCATGCTTGTGGTCAGCAAATGCTTTACCAACTGAACAACGACTCCCCCAGCTCTTCAAAAGATGATTTTGAACAAGTACCTGCAGTTGACAAGCTGGCACCAGACGCTCGCTCATAAGTGAAGCACCTTTAAACGCCCGAGCTCCGCCCTGCACTTCGTTGAGTTCCTTGTGTTTGTTCTTAGATAGTCTAGAAGCTGGCGCTGGTTCATCTTTGAGGAGATGCTCTCTGGGAAGTGAGCTCAAGAGCGTAATTTGTATGTGGGGTTTCTCATTGCATCTAGTCTCAATTTTCTGTTGGGCATTAACTTGGTATATGGTCTTTGGAGTGATCAAAGTGGCCCATTTCCACTGAATCAAATGAGATAAAACGTGAATATCTACTGAGATTTCTATCAGAAATTTCCCTCAATTGTTGATTTTGGAAAACTGTGTCCTTTCCTTGAATGTGAGCTACCGTAGCCCCTACTCCAAAATTATAGAACAAACTACAGAAAAATATCTCTAAACATTAACCACTGCCTTTACAGGTTCTTAATTCCTTTCTGAATCTGCACCATCCACAGGGGTCTTTTTTTTTCTTTATCATGATGTTCAAAATGATCTGGCCTTTGATGAATGCCTTGAGACTATCGCATAAAGCGAACGGGGAGGGAGCAGATGCCTCATTCAATTCCAAATAGAAGGAAATCTGTTGTCTCAAATAATCCCTAAATTCAGACACTTTCAGACAGCTATTACCAAGAGACCACATTCTAAGAGCAGATGTGTTATTAAGGCTGAGAAATGTTTTGAGGACTTCGTGATCTGACAAATGATTTCAATCTCTCCAACATTCCAACATTTCATCTTTTAATAAATTAGAGATTAAAATATCCATTCTGGGGAGACAAGTTGTGTTAGGTAGCTGCAAACCAGCGCTGTCACTGACTCCTCATCTCCATGAGGGACCCTCCCACAGCGATGTGTGCAGGTCTCTGTTAGATACAAAGTCTGCTCATTTGATTAAGCAATTGGAATATATTTTAACCTATTGTATTCAGTCCTGTGGCTCCTTAGCACAGACAGTGTGCTGGTTATTGTTAAATTGACATGAACCAGGTCACCTGGGAAAAGGGAACCTCAGCTGAAGGATTGCCTCCATCAGACTGGGTCACATGGGAAGAGGGAACCTCAGCTGAAGGATTGCCTCCATCAGACTGGGTCACATGGGAAGAGGGAACCTCAGCTGAAGGATTGCCTCCATCAGACTGGGTCACGTGGGAAGAGGGAACCTCAGCTGAAGGATTGCCTCCATCAGACTGGGTCACGTGGGAAGAGGGAACCTCAGCTGAAGGATTGCCTCCATCAGACTGGGTCACGTGGGAAGAGGGAACCTCAGCTGAAGGATTGCCTCCATCAGACTGGGTCACGTGGGAAGAGGGAACCTCAGCTGAAGGATTGCCTCCATCAGACTGGTCTGTGGGCATGTCCATAGAGCACTTTCTTAATTACTGACTGGCATGAGAAGTCACAGTCCACCCTGGACAGTGCCAAACCCCAGGAAAGTGGTCCTGGGTTGTTTAAGAAAGCAAGCTGAGCAAGCAGCTTTCCTCGAGGACTCATTCCTTCCTCTGTGTCTATTTGAATTCCTTTCTTGATTTCTCTCAGTGGTAGACTGTAATGGGAAAGTGTAAGCCAAATAAGCCCTTTCCTCCCCAAGCTGTTGTGGTCAGTGTCTTCTCATAGTAACAGAAACCTAACTAGGACAGTATGGAAGTACAAGGACATCCAACTTTAACTTGAGCCACCTAGATGTGCTACATCGTTGTGTAAATCTTTTAAGTCTACCTTTACACACTTACAGTTCCTATGAAGTTTGCTGGGAAATTTGGCTGTAGGATAATGCCCCCTTTCCTTGTTTGAGTGTGATAATCTGTGGGAGGCTACTAAGCCTCTTTAAGGAGCACAAGAGTTCCTTACATTAATAGATAATAGAGTCTTTGGGTTTGAGGTACTGTTTTCTCCAGCTCTATTGAGAACTCCAGCGTACCTTGCAATGACAGAGCACGCACCCCTCAACACGGTCAAGCCACTTATTATGAAGGGTTTGTCCTTTGGCCTGAAGATGCCTGTGGCATTTGAGGATTTCTATGTCATCCTAGCATTGTCTAGTTAAATAAAACTAAACCTAGGTAAGCCTCAGTGACTGCATATCTCATAAACAGCAAGAAGGGTACCTGCATCTTCAGTTGAGTTGTTCCCAACTGGATGCATGTGAGAATTACATCCCATGTGATGAGAATTTACATCCCATGTGAACCTACACAAAGGAAACAAGAGAAGTCTTTTGACCAGTTTCCTTAATCACCTGGACTTTTGTCCCCTGGCTCGGTGAGGTGTTTGTTGGGATTGACCTTTGGGAACACAAAGAAAACATCTAATAACTTATGACTGGAAAAAGGTTTATCTTTGACCTTGAGAATCAGAACTTGGCAGCTAGAATTTGAAAACAAATGATGTTTACACTAGAATCTAAAAAATACGCTCATTTGCCAAAATCCTAAACATGGAAATGAAGCACACTGAGAAGGACAGGGCAGGGTGACAGTGAAGAGCTGGCCTTTCAATGTGACAACTTGAGAGCACCACAGAAATGCAGAAATGCAGAAATGCAGAAATGCAGAAATGCAGAAATGCAGAAATGCATGCTTATAATCTTGGTGCTGGAGAGGCAGAGATAGGAGGTCCCTGGGGAGCTCGGACTGGCCAGCCTTGAGGGATTGGTGAGTTCCAGACCAGTGAGAGACCTTATCTAAAGGAGGAGGAGGAGGAGGGGGGGAGGAGGGGGGGGAGGAGGGGGAGGGGGGAGGAGGAGGGGGGGAGGAGGAGGAGGGGGGGGGAGACACATGCACACATATATTCCCCTACATAAATGCACAGAGAGATAAACAGAGGGGGTAGCAGGAAGGGAGGGGGAGGGAGGGAAGGAGGGAGGGAGGGCGAGAGAACAGAGCTTCAGTCCTCAGGTCTATTGTAAAGTGCATGCCGGGCTGCAGGAGCTGCAATGCTTGACAGGAGCTGACTTACCTGAACTGGGGCTGTAGTTCTGTGGAAATGCGTTTGCCTGGCATGAGTGAAGCCGTGTGCTCTGTTCCCATACTTGAGAAACAAATATGTCCTTCTGTCTTCAGCATGACCTCCATCCTGTCGTCTTCCTCCTCCATGTCCCACCCTTCCTCTTTCCATTTTCCTCCTTCTTTACCGTTTACTTCTCCCCCCCCCCCCCATAACACATTCCTACCCCCTTTCTCTCTCTCTGTGTAAAATGGAATATTTTGTCTTCTAGCCTAGGGTGACCTGGTGAGGACTGGGATTGTAGCTGTGTGCCACCACACCTGGCAAAAACTTCAGATTTTTTTTCCTAAAAAAACAAAAACAAAAAAACAAAACCACAAGCTTTCTGGATAACATCACCCAGAATGCACTCATTCATTCACTACTGATTTAGCTCCCATTGTGTACATTATAAAATACACGTGCTTAAAATGCCTTCGGAAAGCTGGCACAGATGCTACCTGAGTATGAGGACTTACTTGGGTTGGGTTATCAGGAAGAAAAAAATTTCATTTAGTTTAGGTCTTAAAAGGAAAGTGGGATTTGTAGGCCCAGAAACAGGTAGAACTGTACCCCAGGTAGACACAGCAAGCGAGAAGGCAGGCAGCAGAGGGTTGAAGCACAGAGGTTTCTGTGAACCTCCAAGATCTTTAGCAGGCAGAGGTTCCATGAACACCTTCCTGCCTGTTTGCATGCTGCTTGCTGGCTAGATGATCTTCCTGAGCTGTGCTCTCTGTTTCTCAAGGACTCAGGACACCTAGGCTGGGCTCACAGTCCACATGGAACTGAGGCTGGCCTTGAACTCCTAATCCTCCTGCCTCTGCCTTCCAAGTATTGGTATTACAGGCATGTACCACCATGCCTGGCATGACCATACTCTTGATCTCATTTCTAACTTTAAGAGAACTCAAAGAAAGGCCCTGAAAGTGCATTAGGTCAGGAAAGTAATGGCACAGTGTCCTAATCAAATGAGGGACAGAGAGCCAAGAAGAGGCCAATGGTGCAAGGGAAGAAGAGGAGGTGTCCCCTGGAACGCAGGCAGGCTGCAGGCCGTGAGCCACGTGGTGGCTTGAACAAAGCTCTGGGGAATTATACGGGCATGATTTATTCTGAGGCCTATTGTGCTGGGAATTTAATTATGTCTGGCCCAATTAAAATGGCAAAGAAGAATATTTTCACTGACTGTTTTTAGTAAACATGGAAGTTCATGAGCAAACCTTTCATTCCCCTGTGTAAATGTAAAAATATCCTTAGTGAAATCGAAACTTGGGGAAATCTTCTAACTCAGGGAAGATGAACTTACACTAATAAGCCAACTCTTCTTGTGCAATGGAGGTCTTCTAGACTTCTGAGTGTTGCAAACTCCGGGGATCAACGTGAGACACCCTGTGATGGATGTTGGTCCTCAGGCAAGATCACAGAAGCCATGCAACCGTCCATTCAGGCAGTGTAGAAAGATTACAGAAAATGAGAAGATCTGTGACTTTCTCAGCTATATCATCAGGGCAGTGTGTAATATTGTCTAAATCAGTCTATTATTAGAGTGTGAGCCTCTCTGATCTGAAAATTCAGAACGTTCCAGCGTATAAAAACTCAGAGACTTGTACCATGGCTCCCGCCTCTCCTCAGGGCACTCGCATGAAAGGCATCGCAAATTCTAAGAGCGTGAACAGCAGACAGGTTTTGTCAGGTGAGCTCTTACACCCGAGCTCAACTACTAGCAGGAGAGATGTGTGGTAAAGTAAACGATGCCCATGGAAACAGGATCCATAACACTTCCTGCCACTGAGTATTCAAAAACAATCCAGAGTTTTAACAGGTTGAGGAAAGTAGATAAAGGGACAAGGGTGTGGTGGTTATTTTATTTTATACGAGCAAGGAATAGAAGAAATTTGTGTTTACTAAGGCCTGCTCTAGGTTGCCTGTATGCATTCCCATTTAATCCTCAAGGCAGTCCTATAAAATGGGGAACTCAGGTTGGTGAGATGGTTCAGTGGGTAGAGGGGCTCATGGCCAAAGCCTGAGGAACTGAGTTCGATCTCCAGGAAGAAATGGTGGAAAGAGAGAACTAACCTCTGACAGTTCTCATCTAATCTCTCTTCTCTTCTCTCCTCTCTCTCCTCTCTCTCTCTCTCTCTTTCTGTCTGTCTATCTCTCTCTCTCTCTCTCTCACACACACACACACACACACTTACTCTCTCTCTCTCACACACACACTCATAATAATCATAATAAATTAAAACAAATTTAAAAATAATGGAGAACTCTGTGAAGCTGGAGTTTTGAGGGGGCACACATCCAACAAGAGAAGGAAGAGGACAACACCAAAGTCCTACAGTTCTTTTGGGAGGCGTGCCTTCAGCTGCTCTAACTGTGTCCTGCCAAGCCCCACCTCTTAACGTTTCTACTATCTCTGAGAAGTGCCCAGCTGAGAACCAAGCACCACTATAAGGGTCTTGACAGAGGGTCAGGGCATTTAAGACCCAAGCTACATCATTTAATACCAAGCTGTACTCTAAAGATGAGGAGTCTAGGGATGTGGCTTAAAGGGGGAAAACTTAACAACTGTGTGCCAAACCCTGGGCTCAGTCCCCAGCACCACAAATATACAAACTAACACACCAACATCATTTAGCAGGGCAAGGCTGTCGCTGGATATTACAACTAATGTTGAGAGTGCAATGTGCACATAAGAGTTATGTGCATATAATCTCCTATTCTGTTCCTTTTAGCCTCAGGGATCATAAGCGGCCACTGAAGCAGATGGATAAAACCACTGAGCAACGTTGAATCTTAGAAACCTGATGGGGCATCGCCAGTGTGGACCCTGCAGAGGGGGTTTCCAGGGTCCACATCTAAATGGCTTCGCTATCTCAAAAAAGAAACTCTAACATATTACATGCCTCATTGAAGACCCCAATTACGTCTAGAATTTTTTTTCAGGGAGTTTTATTTTCACATGTATCCTGAAAAGCTGATGGTCCAAATTTTCCCATAGACTTATACACAACAAGAATCTGTCTCTTTATATTTAGCTGCAGGCCACCTAACAAGTTCTTAGGCGAAACACATTATTTTGCTAGCAGCAGAAGAATAAATACTGTATTTGGAAAGTTCCAGTGTTCTTCTTTAAAATATCGTCGTTTCCATAGCAATAACATCATGTACTAAAGAGTAGAATAGGGTTTCTTTAGAAACCACGTGTAAGGATGCGTGTTCCTAGGAGGAGTTTTGAAGTGTCTCACCTGGGTGTGGTCCAAAATGGAACAATGGTAACTGAATCAGTCATCTGCTTAGGAAAAGAAAGGTGGCAGGTACTTATCTGCCCACTTAAAGGAGGCCAGCCTCCTGCCATGGGGCACTGTATGATATCTTCTTGGGATCTGTGATCATAGTGGATGGACGGTAACGCTCTCCTCACCCATTAGGTTCAAAACTTATCAGAAACTTCTGTTCAGGGACAGATCAGGTGAGGCCTCAGTGGCAGTGCAGTGGTGACATTCTGACTGGAAAACAAGTCTCTCTAAACAACAGGGATCGCCCAGTGCAAGGCCTTCTCCATGTGGTTAATGATACTTTAAATTTTCCGCAGTAGAACACGAAAGAGGACCAACGTGGGGATAAAAGACAGAGAGAGGAAAGAGGACGGAGGACCGGGAATGAGAAAGGGAGACTCGCAGGTCGCTCTGCCAGATCTCGAGATGGAGAAGCCTCAGCTGAGTGAGTCTCACCGCTAAAGTAGCAGAAGAGAGATCGTATGGGTCTGGATAAGCAGGGACTCCCATAAAAACATAAAGGCTGGGGGATGGACAGTGTGCGCGCAAACGCTCTTCAGGAAAATGAGCCAGCTCGTTGGGCTCTCGCAATGCTCTTTAAAACTCCTACTAGACAGAAAGCGTCTTTGAATGCAGCCTCCTCCTCCATCTGCCTTGGAGTTGGTGCCTCTGCCTTCCTGTGCTTTCCCAAACTCTGTCTGTGAGCTTACTGTGCCCCACTGAGCTGCACCTTGCTCTGCTCTCCAGCTCCGACTCCCAAAGCCTCCTCAGGGGGAGTGAACGGGTGGCGGAATGTCACTGGAAAGGTCGCTTCTCTGGTTAACTAATGGCCGTCTGGCATCTGGCAAGGGGGCTGGAGGTCACAAATGTCTCCATGCTGGGCCCGTCACTATTGAGCAAGAGGACACTGAAAGGGCCAGACTGTCCCTACCCCCTCCCCGAGCCCACACATCTTTGTCTCCCACACAAGGCTCCACTTGTACTTCCAGGAACAAAACCTTGAAACCTTTCAAGTCTTGAGAAACCCATGTCTATCTGCCCACCTCCGAAGTCTTTTGTGCCGGGGGCGGGGGCCCGGGCCCCACTGCTGCCCAGATCGCAGGCCAGCAGCCGCCTCCCAGACTCCGAAAGGGCGGGGCTCCGTGTCCTTGTGACTCTGCAGGGCTTGTGCTCGCAGACACTTCTCAAGCTGCCCAGAAATCAGAATAGTGCTTCGTTGGGCAGATGTGGGTTCACAAGGTCAGAAAGGCCATGGCGCATCCACTCTGTCCTCCGTATCCAATAACCGACCGACCACCCCAGACACCCTCATAGACTCTGGTAATAATTCATTGAAGCCCTAGGACACAGAAGGAGTACTGAAACACAAGTGCTGAATTTTCCAGGGATGCATTTCAAAGTTTTACCTTCCTCCCCGACGGGGCCAAAGGTCTCAGAAGGAGCAAATGTGAACTTTATCACAGAAGTGAATTTGGGATTACCACCCCCCTCCTTTTTTTTTTTAAACCACCCCTGATTCTACCCAGATGTTTTTTTCCCCTTAAATGCAAAGGCATCATTTTCTTGCCAGAATTGGAATGATTGATCAGCCTCCCTTAAAACATTTTATTCTATCCATTCCCATCTGAGGGAACAGAAATCACATTAATATTAATATTCTTACTGTCTCCCTGGAGAGGGGAATGCTCCCTTAACTCCCCTCCCAATTACCGCCAACACCACCGGGATGAGAAGTCAGAGGAAGCTACTGAGGCAGGGGCTGCAGTTGTTTTATTAGCAACAGCTGGCGGCAGACCCTCCCCCAACCCCCTCACGGCTGTGCTTGTCAGGCCCAGCTTCTAGAGACTTGCATGGCAAAGGGTGGGGCAGGAACAAGGCAGGCTTCAGCCTTTGCATGCAGAAAAGGGGCCTTGTTCTGAAGAAGGCGCAGGCAACCTTCAGGAGGGGACAAAGAGACTTTACCAAAGATTATGGGCTCTCCATATCATGCAGGTAACATCTGAGCAATTAGACATACATATTGAGTAACTGAAACCACCTGTGCATGTGTCCAGGCTGCTTTAGCAGGAAGGGAAATGTGGGCTGCACATGCTTTACAGTCATCCTTACTGTGACTTTGAATGGATCCATGATCAAGGGCAGAGTTTTCGGACACTGAGTCTCTTTCTGTGTTGGTTATAGGTGTACCATCAAAGGGAATTCTGTGCCATTTGTCCAGCAAAGAAATAAATCTTCCTTGGCTCACTTTAGTCTTGACTCCTACCTAAGGAGCCCAGAAGGACACTGTTTCCTCTCATTTCAAGCTTGGAATGCCAGGTAGCATTTTCAGGTGTATTGAATTTACATGTGGAATGTCTCCTTTAGCAGAAACTTCTGACCGATGAACAGTTTTCCCTCTGATCATAACAGGGTGGATCTCATGAAGGTATTAAATTATGGAGTCCAGCCCACACTGTCAGAGTATGGCGACTATCATGTAATTCTACATAATTCCAATCCTAAATTATGAAAATAAGAAAAGAGGAAGTTCAGGCTGGGGGTACTGCTGAGCAGCAGAGTGGGCGCACATTGCCCTGACTTCAAGCCCCCAGAGCTGTACCCCACCCCCAAAAGAAAAGGGAAGAAGGAAGGAGCAGGAGGAAGGAGAGAAGAGTGGACGGGAGAAAGGAAGGATTTGGATAAGAAAATGTATTATAAGTTTTAGAGAGCTTATTGTTTGTTTTGTTTTGTTTTGTTTTTAAAGCGTGACTTTAAAAATGTATGGCTTGCTGAAATCCAAAACCATTGATTATCATCAAGAAAATGGTCAACAAAAATCCAAAATGCGGACCCATGAAGTGTCTGCCTCTTGGGAGGAGAAGCTAGAATAATGTCAAATGGAAAATAATCTTGGCTGCCCTTTTGGTTCCTTTCAAGTGTAGCAAATTTAGGACATACATTTCTTCCCTAAGGATCAAATATTCTTAAAAATAAAGCTTAAGAGTAAAGCTTTCCAAATGTAACAGTAACTCTTAGAGGACCAATGCTGCATACCTCATGGAGCCTTAAAATAGCAGTTGGTGGGGGCTCTGGGAGACACATGGTCCCTGCTTGACTGAGCTAGCTCACTGGCTGTGGAACGCCCCCGTCCTTTTAATGGTCAGGTCATGGGGAAGGTAATGCCCAGGGAGGTAGGTGCTTCTACTGCTCTTTGCCATGTCTGTCTACTCAATATTCTGGGTATAGTTTTGGAGAAATTTATTTGCTTCCTGTAACTGTCAAAACACCATTTTTTCAGCAGGAAGAATTCACTATATCCTGAAGAACACTGTTACTGTTTTAGGACAATGTGGATCAAACTAAGGACCCACATCTGCTGGGTAAGTTTTTTACTATCCCAGGCCTCAGAACCCAAGGAACAGAACCAACATCTGTCTGCATCCTAAATTCCTGCGAACACATGACCTTCTGTGGTAAGAGAGACTCTATAGATGTTACTAAGTATCTTGTAATGAACAAATGATCCTGAATTCTCAAGAACTGAGGAGAATGGCTGAGGAGAAGCAAGAGGAAGGGAGGCAACAGAGAGAGCTGTGTACCAGGAGAGGCTCCCAACTCAACTGCATGGCTTTGAAAATGAGGGAAGGGACTCGGAAGCAAGGGATGCAGAGACATCTAAAAACCATAAAAGGCCAGGAAAGCAACTCTCCCCCAGGAAGTCCGGAAAGAACTGCAGCCCTCTGGACACTGAGATCTTAGCCCATGGAGACCCACCCCTGGCTCCATCTTTGACAGCAGTAAGATAAGAAATGTGTTCTAAGTGGCTAAGTCCGTGGTCATTTGTTATGGAAGCAGTAAGAGATGTCCACTTGGGTTCTGTTATTTCTCGTATCTGAGAATTCTATTTGGAATCAGTAACTGACTCTAGGACACACAGATGATGGGAAAATTCTTCAAAATTCAAAGCAATGCAGAGAAGAAAATGGCTGTGGAAAATAAAGGTACAACCTCAAAGAGTGGAATGGGCCACTTAACACTTCAGTCTTGCTCCCCAAGAGCCCCCGAATGCTGCTTTCAAGCAGTGGAAAGATGAAGCAGGAGGGTCCCGGGTTCTAGGCTATAAAACACAACCCTGTCTCAAACAAACAAACAAAAAAGCATTCTACTTCGTGTTTTTTATTAACTTTTAGTTTTCTTTAGAATTTCAAGAGTATGATAATATTCTCTCATATTTAATAACTTAGCTAAAGGTAATAGAATATTCTGAATTTTAGTAATTGTTTTTTGGTCAATGTATTGATATCTCACAATAAACTAGACAACAACAAGATCAATATCTTTAATGTTATTCAAAAAACATCTTTGAAATCTGTGGGAAATTTTCCTGTTTATTTATATTTCTTTCATTCTATTGCCTTCAAGGAAGGCAAGAGTGGGGAAGAACCCCCACCCCAGGTCAGCAGACTTCACCCTGTGGGCTGAAATCCCTTTGGGAGGGGTCACATATAAGATATCCTGCATAGCAGACAGTTACATTAAGATTCATAACAGTAGAAAAATAATAGTTATGAAGTAGCAACAAAATAATTTTATGGCTGGGGGTCACCACAACGTGAAGAATTGTATTAAAGGGTCACAGCATTAGGAAGGTTGAAAACCACTGCACTGTTAAAGGCTTGCACATCAGCAGGAGAGAGAACCACTGTTCTGGATCGGAAACTTATGGCCCTGAGTTAGAGCAGATGTTGTCTGCTGAGTAATACAAGAAAGTGAACTTCCTTCGAGGCCTAACTAAATCTAAAACCCTTTCAGTCAAACTTAAAGATAAAAAAGTATTTAATTTGCATCTAGATAAAATTTGTATTTTACATTTAAAAACTGTATCTCTGAAACCCTGACCAAATACTTAATTGCAGTGAGTCTTTCTAGGCCGGTTCTACCCCTAACCAAGGGTCAGGCTGAATCAGGCAGAAAGGAAATTCCCATGATGCTGTGTTCTGAGACAAGGCCTGTGTGGTATGGCTGGTTGAGGAAGCTATCTCGTGTTTTTCTCTAGCACCTTGGCACGTGACTCTGATGACTTTCCAGGATAGCACTGGGACCTCAGAAGTGGTATTCCTCTTCAATGGGGATACAACTTTACAGAGGACAATTGGAAAGGAAGGTAGTGGAAATGGGTGTCAGGTGGGAGGGATGGCTGTCTTTAAAGCATAAGATGATGAATAGGAACACCAGCATCCAGAGAAAAAGCTGAGTGTGGCAGCAAACACTTGCAATTCCAGTCAGAGGTGGCTGAGACAGTTGGATCCCTGGAGCTCACTGGATAACCACCCTAGCCTAGTTGGCCACTTCTAGGCCAGTGAGAGACTTTGTGTGGTGGTTGGAATAAGAAATGTCCCAATGGACATATTTATTCCAGCACTTGGTCCCTCATTGGTGGAACTGTTTGGAGGGGATCATGGAACCTTTAGAAAGTGGAACCTTGATGGAGGTGGTCTTTGAGAGTTCATGGATTTTCTCTACTGGTAGTTTGAGTTGAAGATGTGACCTCAGCTTCCTGCTGTGGCCATCTGCTGTCATGCCCCCTGCCACTTATAAACTCTCTCTCCAGAACCATGAGCCCAGATAAACTTGTTATCCATAAGTTGCTTTTGGTAGGAGTGGGGCATTGCTGTGAAGAACCTGACCGTATGGCTTTTATGATTTGGACTGTATTGCGGATAGAAGATAGAAGACTTGGGAGCTGGGAGCTGGGAAAGCTAATCTTGGGTGTCAACTTGATACACCTGGGGAGAGGAAGCCACGATTGAAGAATTGCCTCCATCAGATTGGAGTGTGGGTATGTCTGTGGGACATTTTCTTGATTAATGATGTAGAAGTGCCCAGCCCACTATGGGCAATGCTGCCCCTGAGCAGGCGATCTTGGATTCTATAAGAAAACGGGGTGAGCATGAGCAGAGGAAGCAAGTCAGTGAGCATGTTTCTCTGTGGTTTCTATTTTGGTTCCTGCCTCTAGGTTCTGCCTTGAGTTCCTGCCTTGGCATCCTCTGATGATAGACTCTAAACTGTAAGCTGAAATAGGCTGTTTCCTCCCCAGGTTGTTTTGTCTATGTCTTACCACAGCATCAGAAAGCACACTATGATACCCTATCTCAAAAGGTAAGGACCAGGTCAGTAGGTAAGGGTGCTTGCTGCCAAGCCTAATGACTTCATTTCAATTGTTAGAACCCACATAATGGATGAAGAAAACTGACTCCTACAAATTGTCCTCTGACCTTCCTTATTCACACCATGACACATGCATGTGTGCACACACATACACACACACAATAAATAGATAAGTGTAAAAACTAATTTAAAAGTGGCAATTTTTCTAGGAAAAGATACCCAAGGTTGGCCTCTACTTTCCATACACATTTGCACATATGTGCATACTTTCTCATGCATGTACATATGTGTGTACCAGCAGCCATGTGAACATGCCCACAAACATACAAAAAATTTCAAAAGAAAGAAATGGAAAATCATATAGATCAACATAAAAGAATATGACTATATGCTAAATTAAATATCTATGAAATGAATATATAGGGATATTAGAAATTCAGCTGTTGCCAAACCTGCAAGAGATTGTTTTCCTTCAAAGATTTAAATCAAGTTTGGCACTTTTAACTTCAGTCTACTAAGTAGAACCCCTCTTCTTCAGAGTGACATCACCCATGATCATGGCAATTAGACTTTTAATGGGAAGACTGACATTGTTATAATGGTACAAAATATTGTGCCAATGTCAGATGTCTGACTGGTAGAGTCTGATTTGAGGGATGCCCCTGGCCTTTGAGGTTTCCAGAAGGAATTTATGAAGTAGGCATTTTCTGCTAGCTTCAATACCCAAACCTCTGAAACTATGAATCAAAATAGACCTTTCTTCCTCTTAAGCTGAATGTCTCAGGCATTTTGTCACAGCAGAAAGCTGTGCTTAGTGTAGTGCTGAGTTCTGGGGCAAAGCCATTCTCTTTTAAATCAGTGCCTTTTGCAAATGACTTTTGTGAGTATGAGTACATATGTGTTTGTTTACATTGATCATGTGTGAGTGAGTGTGCACCTGTGTGGGCATGCTTGTTGAGGTCAAAATACAACTTTGGGTGAAATTCCTCAGATGGTGACCACATTTTATCGAGACAGGGTTTCTTAATGACCTAGAAGTCAGTAATGACCTCAGCTAGCCAGTGAGCCCCAAGGATCCAGGGTCTCTACCTCTACAACACTGGTATAACAAGCTGGTCCCACTGTGCCCAGCTTTTTACTTGGGTCCTGAAGACTGAACTTTGGTCCTCACACCTCCATGGCAACCACTTTACCAACTGAGGCATCTCCCCATCCCCAAACACTTTTTGTCTGAAGTTCAAATGAACACTTTAAATGTGCCATGTAGAAAGTCATACTCTCTTTTGTGGCCTTAATAAAATGTCTCCTAACTGGTTAACGGATAATTCAAGGCTCTGATGCTGAGGAAATCAATAGATGTTAGGCAGAGATGGACATGATTTCAAACTTGTTGGTCAAGTCTCAGAGGCGAGCACACACTGGTGTCAAGGGTGACAGAGTTTGGTGGTATACTCTACCGCTCTATTTACCAAGAAAATGTGTCATACACATTAAAGCCAGTTGTAGCATGGACTTCATACACCAGTGTGTATTTAGGTTTCATACATATGCCAAATGTCTGATTAGTAAAGTCTACTATGGTTTTGGAGATGGCCATGGCCTTTGAGATTTCCAAAAGGTATTTATGAAGTAGGAATTTCTGATAGTATCAGTGTGTATGGATAAAAAACAAAACTTAGATTCATAGGAAGGTGTCCACAATTATCTTTAAGGAAAATGGCTTGTTAGCCAAACCCTGCATGACCTTCACCCGTGGACTGAAAGAGCATCCGTGATCTTGCAGTGGATGGCTATGGTTGATAGAGATGCTATTTTAATACTTCTCCACTCCGAGCTATAAATCTTTTGACTCCTTTCCAAGACATGTGGTTTCAACATTGTGTGTGGATTCCTTTCCTGAGGAATATTATAAGCAGCTTTGAGAGATGTACAAAAACAAAGTTTGCGTGCGTGTGTGTGTGTATGTGTGTGTGTGTGTGTGTGTGTGTTGAAGCAAAGCTGTGTTTTGGTAACGTTCCAACCAAAAATATCTACCTTGCCTGACTTGCTGAGGTGACTGGCTTATGCTGGCTTTGTTTCTCCTGGGAGGGCCTGGGCCGCACAACAACACTGAAGCTTTGTAGCTGGCACCTGCGGATACAGAGACAAAAGCACAGATACCTGAGTTTCTTCTTGTGACAGGTTCCCAGATGAGTAAAAGCCTGCAGAGAAGACAAGCTTCATTCCCTTCACCACTGTGTGCAGGGACGGAAGCTTTTGCTGAGCCATGGAAATGTTGATTGTGTTTCCCTTCCATGACCACGCGGAACTGCACCCCTTGCCACCTGAATATGTTTGAAGTGAAACGACACTATTTTTATTTTTTTAATCTCTGGTTGTATATGGTATGGTGTGTGCACGTGGTGCTCACATGTGCATGTGTTTGTATGGGTGTGTACACATGTTCTTCAGCCAATCTCTTCTTTATTCTTTAGGTCTCTTGCAGAACCTGGTTCATAGACTGAGCAGGCTGACTAGCCGGTGAGCCCCAGGGATTCCCCCTGCCTCTATTTCCTCCTACCATCAGTACACACTGGTTACAGATGCCCAGACTGCTACCTCCATGCCCAGACTCCTTATGTAGGGAACCGTCTCAGAAACTTACACTCGCATAATAACAAGCACTTTACCAACTGAGACAAAACCATTTTAAAAGGAAAATAATTATTAAAGTGAATTTTTTTTTAAAAAAATGCTATTTTTCTGAGGCTCGCCCATGAATTCCCATGCACCCCTGCAGAAGTCATTTGTTTTCTCCCTAGACTGAACTCCTGTGTCCCTACCAGAGTTAGTAGCTTCTCATAATAATCCTGTAAGGGAGAAATTCCTCATTCTGCCTTGCCTGCCATCTATCTAAATCTCAGAGTACTTAACAAGCAGTACCAGCTCCATAATATATGATTATTAAAGTTTATTGACAAGATAGATGAGAGTATGCATGGGGAAATCAACTTGTCTGTGTATTTCTACCACAACCCAGGGAAGACTCCTTGCTAGAGTTATTCCAATTTACCTGCTGAGTAAATCTTCATGCTGCCCATAAAGCACAGCTATTACATTGGCACTCCAGACTGAGGAACTTGGACCCAGGGTGCGTGAGTTCGGATCCCATGTGACTAACTTATACATTGATCTAATCAAGCACTGGCTACTTGTGTATTTACTCCTATCAGTGATGTTAGGATTATCAGTTGTCCCTTCTGTACCTTGATTAATTCATCTGTCACATAAAAAACATTAATATAAAATTCACAGAAATAACCATGAATACCAGAGGTCAGAAGTTATCTTCTAGGTTGTATCACATTGTTTTATACACAGAAGATGCTGATAAAAATTTAAATGCATATTCAAGATCATCTAGCTCTCTCTACTCTGACTATATTTATCAGTCAACAACCTCATGCTAATTCTTCCAGAAAATTGTAATTAGAAATTTTTAAAAAGAAGAAGGAATTGATGTATTGTTCTCATTGTAAGTCAACACGTCTTTAAATATCACATTTGGCCTGAGGCGAATGGCTCAGTAGGAAAAAAAGACGTACTGTACAAGCATTCAGAACATAACCCAGCGTTCCTGGAATCCCCAGAATCCATAGAGAATGCTGGGCATGGAGAGAGACATCTGAAATCCAAGCCCTCCTGGGGAAGTAAGAGATGGAGAGAGGAGAGTCCCCAGACACTCTGGAGCTATCTGGACTATCACATTCAGGAAAAAAATAACAAAGATATCCAGCAGGATAGATGTGTGATTCCCCACAGGTGTGCCACTCGATCCTTATAAGTCATTTTCCACAGATCATCATTCCTGCATGAACTAATATAACATAACTCTTGACCCATAAAGACCAGGCCTGGACTTATGATGACTGTGTCAAAAGCATATGCCTCTTGGAGGTGCAGACTCAACCCATCAGGCAGTGTTCTTCCTCTGTGCCCTTAACCCTGAAAAGGCAGATTAGAACTTTACTGCGGTGTTCAAAAACACAAAGTAGATGCAGCAAGATTTCTGTGATAGAGTAAGACTGGTGACGGTCTTGAATGCATCCATTCATCCAACACTCACTCATCATCAGCCATGTGCCAGCCTCTGTGTTAGGGCCTTGTAAAGATGGGAAATGCCCTTGAACAGTTCACACTCTAGAGTGCACTTGAACAAACTGAGGTTGTAACTATTTGAAGAAATGATTGGGTCTCTGCCTCATTTAATTATAGCCTTTATGAAACCCACCGAACAAAACTGGATCCAAAGTGAGAGACCGTGGGTACTGTCAGGTACGTAGATGCGGCAGCCGACTCTTCCTGCCATGGTGACTACCTGAGGTCACCAGTTTAAAGAAGGAAGGATTTATATTATCTTAGTTTTGGAGGCCTCAGTCCATGATCAGTTAGCTCCGTTACTCTGGTGCCTGGTGATACCAGAACCTTCTGTCAAGAGTGGGTAGTGAAACAAAACTACTTAATTTACTATGACTGTAAAGGAAACCAATGAGATCAAGGATCTGTGGTCCCACAGTCCCCTTTGAGGGCTAGCCCCAACGGGGCTAACCTCTTCTTATTAGATCACAGCTCTTAAAGGCATGCCACCTCCCAATAGCCTGGTGACTGAACATCTAACACATAGCCTTTGAGGGTGTGTGAGACTGAAGACACACATGCAGACATATCTGCATATACACATCATGAGACTTTTAAATGATTCGCAGCACAGGGCTGACCGTGCTTCCTAGACTGTGGTTTCTGAGAGGTAAGTTCAGGACATGGCAAGATAGAAGCATCACCCGGCTGCCTGATCCACACAACTGTGTTATTGAATCCTTTGTTTGGAAAATGTGCATATTTAACTCATCAATCTATTCACTTTCTTGACAACTGTTTATTGAGAGCCTGGTATGTGCCAAGAATTGTTCTAGGTTTCAGGAATGAGTGGGCACCACTGATTCATGGGGCTCCCATCAATCTCAACCCCGCATAAACTTCACTTCATAAAGCAGGCTATATCCCGCTGTGGGGGTACCTCTGACCACAGTTCTGCATTACCTATCAGCTTAAATGTTACTGGCCTGCAACTTGTAAACAAACTGTGTGCACAAATCCATATGATTACAACTGAATATTCTGTTGTAACCAGTACCCAGATCAATAAGCTAATGCCACCAGCCAGCACCCCAGAAGTCTTAGAACATTAGCTCTCACCTTCCAAGAACTGGCACTACCATCCTGCCTTTGGCAGCATAGCTTTAACTGTCTCACGTTTAAGTAGATTGAATCATATTGCTTTTCTCTTTAGGCCTTTATAAAGTGGGTAGTTGTCTTTTATAAGTGTTATGTGTCCTCAGACACCCAAACTGAAAGCTAAATTCCCTAATTAACTTCCTGGCAGAGGAGAATGGACTCTGAAATAGTACCTGGGACCAAATACATTGACACTTGACATGCCTGGATCATTCAGTTGACCTGAGCCCAGGAAGATGTGGCTTTAAGACCTTATAATGAAGTTGACTGAAATGAAGATTCCATTTTCTACTCTAGTTAACATTCTGAAGTGTGTGTGTGTGTATGAAAATTTTCTGTGTCACTTTATTAATATCTAAAGTAACCAGGATTTCTGAAACAGTGCATGAATGAAAATAGAAGCCCCCATGTTAATTATATTAATAAAGTTACTCCAGACTGAAGTTGACATACTGTTTCCTTTTGAGGTAGCTAACCAGCATAGCTTCTTTCTAGTGACTTCATTGATTGATAGGGGATCCTATCGATTTGATCAAAGGGTCCTATCAATGGCCATATGGCAGGAAGTTTCCCTTCTTCCCTAGCTAGGAAATTCTGAGCTACCATACCATAATTCGAAGATTCTTATGCCTATCACTGACTGCACCTCTTTTTTGGTTTTCAACAGATGACTACTATTAACTCTTTCTAAAAGCCAGGCTGGTGGCATTCCACTTTTCTGGTATATTTTTCCATATCACTTGCCTTTGCTTTTAGCCTTGTTAGAAGCCTTCTTCATCCCTGGTATTTTGGTTGGCATTGACCTTCACTCTACACTCAGATCCACAGCAATTAGATTGTTCTGAGGACACAAGGAAAGAAAGCCTTGAAAAGCAGCTTCCTAATGGGACCATTCTGGGAAACATTGACCAGGAAAGTGGCCCTGGGTATTTATTGTGGACTTCCACCTCCAAACAGCCACAAACAAACCCTATGACATCACCATAGGACAAGATCCTAGAGGGCCTATAGGAAAGCCTAACAATCATAAACTCACAGACACCTGCAGCCAGGAGCCCAGCCGCTTCTAGTTGTTGAGGACAGAACTTGGGCTCTACAGATCTTTGGAGTCACATCCAAGATCTTCTGCTCATCGCCCCAACTGTTGCTTTCATTGTTGCGAGATTAGTGTTAGACCCTGAGGCAGGCATCCCACTTTCTAGACCAGTTATCCACCTGATGACTGTCCCTTACTCACCCCATTTATAAGTTTATGACAGGCAAGACATTGTCACTCTGAGATTTACGGGGTTATTTCTGGCTCTGGATGTAGGAACTCCTTTCTATCAGTCACAAGGAGACAGATGGTGAAGATGCCTTGAGCAGGAGCACTAGTGACAAGACTAGACCTCCAGCATGACAGCTCATCTCTTCTCACGTCTCCTGGTTCCAGTTGTACTGTTTTACCAATGAGGTAAACTAGAGCAGCGCAGCAAGCCATGGGGTAGGTTCAGAAACACATAGGTCTCTCCACTGCTTTAGTTGAGAAGGTGACCATTAGGGATTTTTGAACAGGGCCAAGGAGTGGTCTATCCATCTTCCTTTGTTGCCATGGCAGCAACTACCAGCTTCTCCAATTGGAGACAAGGACTTTCTGCAATTTAAACAAAGACCATTTGGAAAGTATGTTTTCTTGACCCTTTGCAGGAAATCCTGCCCAACACAGACAAGACTGCAGCATTTCCTGGACTTCCGGGAGCTCTGCGTGTTTGCAAGGGTGACTCTGAGTTAACCCAGAAAAGATACATTCTCTGAACAAGAAAGCTAGAGGGCTGGAGAGAGGACTCAACTGGGAAAATGTTTAATGCCCAAGGACTGAGTTCATCTCCCTAGCACCCACTTAAAGCTGGGTACAGTGCTCAGGGTCTATCCTCAGAGCGAGGAAGCTTGGAGACAGGTGGATCCGCAGAGATCATTGGCCAGGTAGCCTAACTTAACTAATGAGCTCTAGGGTCACTGAGGGAGCCTGCCTAAAAATCTAAGGTGAAGAGTAATGAAGGAAGACACTCAATGTTGACCTTTGCCCTTCATACATACACATACTTATGTGCATATCATCACAAACATGCAGACAGACATACATATGTCATACAATACAATTACTGTATAACACACACACACACACAGAGAGAGAGAGAGAGAGAGAGAGAGAGATGGAAACTTCTTAGGAAACTTCTTACCAGGTCCAAAGGTGCTTATATGCAGTAAAAACACATAACTTTATTGCATGTGTGTTAAAGTAAACTAGAAGGAAAAAGAACATCCATTCTTTGGAGGTAGTCTGATTGTAAGTCTCTTACCAAATGTCCAACCACCAAGAGCCACTTAATAAGATGCTCGGTGGACAGGGAATAGTCCAGTGCAGTCTCATGAAGTTGGGAACAAATGATTGCTCAATATATGTACACTAAACCTATGTCTCTAAAGTAAGACTTAAACAATTCAAGCTATGCCTCCTGTCCTGGGAAAGCCACAAGAACAGGCAACACACAGCCGTCCTGCTCTGTGCGGGTTGTCCTCTTATGTGGTAACATGTGCAACAGCAAGGGTGACTGCGAACAAAAAGAATGAGGGAAACATCTGTCTCTCTCCTACTCTTTCCCAGGCAAATGACACATTTCCTTTTGTTTGTTTGTTTGTTTGTTTCTGATGGGTTTATTTAATTATTTTTATTTTTTATTAGATATTTACTTTATTTACATTCCAAATGGTATCTCCTTTCCTTGTTACCCCTCGGAAACCCCCCTATTCTATCCCCCTTCCCCCTGCTTACCAACCCCATCTCCCTCTTTCCTGACCTGGAATTCCCCTGCACTGGGGCATTGAGCCTTCACAGGACCAAAGGCCTCTCTTCTCATTGATGGCTGAAAAGGCCATCCTCTGCTACATATGTAGCTGGAGCCATGGGTCCCTCCATGTGTACTCTTTGGTTGGTGGTTTAGTCCCTGGGAGCTCTGGGGGTACTGGTTGGTACTTAGTATTATTCCTCCTATGGGACTGCAAACCTCTTCAGCTCCTTGGGTCCTTTCTCTAGCTCCTCCATTGGGGACCCCGTGCTCAAAATGACACATTTCCTATTCCATGCATGTGAGCTCCCCCTAAAAGCAACTTTATGATGGTTCAAAATCAAAGAAGACAACTGCAACAAAATGCATACATCTCTTTGATAGAATGAGGTGAGAGAGAGAGAGAGAGAGAGAGAGAGAGAAGAGGGGAAGAGGAGGGTGAAGAGGAGGAAGGGAATAAGGAGAAAGAGGAGGAAGGAGGAGAAAGAGGAGGAAGGAGAGGAACAGGAAGGGGAGGAGGAGGAAGGGGAGGAGGAGAAAGCGGAGGAGGAAGAAGGGGAGGAGGAAAGTAGTAAGTGTTACACAGGTGTAAGTATTCTTTTACTGATGAGCAGAGAACCCAAGGCCTCATGAAGGCTTAGCATGTTGTACTGGATATAGTTTTTATAAACTTGACATAGTCTACAGTCATCAGAGAGAAGGGAAACTCAGTCAAGAAAATGCCTCCTTAAAATTGGGTCATAGATAAGGTTGTGAGGGGCATTTTCTTGATTAGTGATTGATATCAGAAGGCCCAGATCCCTGGGAGTGGTGCTGCCCCTACACAAGAGATCCTGAGGTGTATGAGAAAATAAACTTAACAAGCCACAAGCAGCCCCAAGTTAATTCTGGTCATGGTGTTTAATCACAACACCAGAGACCCTAACAAAGACACATGTAATCTTCCTTGAGCTATACTCCCAGCTCACAGTCCTTCAGTTAAAACAAAACAAAACAAGCAAAAAAAAAACAAAACAAAACAAAACAAAAAAAAAACAAAAAAAAAAAAGGAAAAGTATGTCTTAGAAACATTCGAATTTAAAATATTATAAAGGCTTAAAAATTACCAAGTGACCCAATGTCATGTCTTACGAACGGTATAGACTTAGAAATGAGAGGTTGTGTAATCAGAGTACAAGTCTCTGAAAATGACTGTTATTGGTTCTCAGCCTCAAATACTACAGGGTGCGTGCTCTCTTGCTTGCCCCTCCCCACATCCTGGCCCATATACAACTCGTCCACACTTTCATAAGGATTTCAAACAGAGTTCCTGAGATTAATGGGAGACTTTGGCTTAGTATCCCACAAGCAATGAGGCGGGGGGACACAGGCTTCGGGCTTCCGGTGCAGAACTTGTACACAAAGTGATAAGATTTCTGTTTGTTTTGGCACACCTAGAATCAGGACACTCTAGAGAGGGAAGGAACTCCTGAAACAAAGCAGCTCAGGGCCCTAATTTTCCTAATGGGGAAACTGAGACTCTGGCAGGCGCCACAGCATAGCCAAGACAGCAGCAGGAAGCTGGGTTCTTCTTCCGGCCTCCTCTTCTTCCCCTCCCTACTGTTCCTCAGATCAATTTTTTCCTTAAGGCAGCTCATGACCTCTTTGGAGAGTGTTCTGCTGCTGTTAGGAACAACAGAGAAGTGGGCTTTGGTGGTTCTCTTAGGGCTCAGAGACCCGCAGTATGTGAAGGAGCACTGTGTGGGCTTCGGGAGAGCTCAGGGTCAGGGGCATACAGCGCATCACTGTCGCCTAACCTCTGAATCATTTGTAAATGAAAATACTTCTGAACAATTTCATAACTTTTGAAGTGAATTTAGGATAACTAATTAATTGCATTAAAGATGTCCTAAAAGGAAGGCAGGAAGAGTAGACTTATGTAAATCCAAACTTATTTTGAAAAAGATCTTGGTTAGTATTACGAGTGGATGCTCCTCTGTTCATTGACCTATCTCCTCACCTGCTCATCCATCATCCATCAGTCATCTCCCCATCCGTCTGTCCGTCCACCCACCCAACCACCTAGTCAACCAGTCTTTATTCAACTAACGCTTCATTCAAAAAGCATTTTTGCATGAATCTTAAATATTTGTTGTTGAATATAGAAAACTGTGTGAAACACAGTCTGACTATGGAAATATGCAAGAGTACAAAAGAAGATTCTACTAGGTATAAGGGACACAAAATAGACATGTTAACATACAGTCGATGAAGGTTTCTGGGGATTCTTGATTAAACACCTCAAAAGATGAAATTGTAAGTAAGAAATCATCCTCCCCTTCAGGAACTTAAAGTAAGAGGAGAAATAAAACACACATACAATGAATGTTTCTAACACACACAAAAAAAGAATGTGCCATTTACACTCTGAATTATACTGTAATTTATAGCATCTTAAAACTGGGGACAGATGCCAGTGTCTAATTCAAGGGGGGGGGGACCTGTGAGTGGTTATTGCTATTGTGAATGGAATAGAACAAGATTCTAGGATCAGAGTGCCCCATACATTATATAATAAGCATCAAGGGGCCATAAAATTTAAATAGCTGTGATTCCAGCAAGGGAATTAGCACAGTGTGAGTGGCAGTCAAAAATAAGAGGAAATAAAGATGTTTCATTTTATAAATGACAACAAAGAGAATTAGCACAGTGTGAAAGACGGTCAAAAACTAGGAGGAAATAAAAATGTTTCATTTTATACATGACAACAAAGAGAGAGTCCCTCTGTCTTTGATAAAGAGAGTTCCTCTTTCTCTGATAAAGAAAGGCAGATGGAACAGGTTGTTTCAGCAAAGGGCCAGTGACACATGCGTTCCTCTTGCAGGCCACAGGGCGAGCATATTTCTGGGGCCACAGGGCTGTCTTGGGTGAGCATGTTCCTGGGACCTGCTCTTGAGACAGTCCTGCAGCTTTTAAGATAGTGAGTGCTTAGCTGATGTTACAAGGTCCTTCCTAAAAGATGGGAGGACTGGGTATCTAGGAGCCTTCTGTTTATCACACTTATCATGGATCCCTCTGTAACTGTTTGACTTCATCATAGTACAAAGCCATGACTTCCACAACGAAATGGAAAATCCAAGGGATGGAAACTTCAGAACTTGTAGATCCAAAGATTACCCCTTGAGTCCCAGTTACTGCCGGTCTACCTTGCCTCTTGCATGGTTTCCAAGGCATGGGGCCTGTCTATAGTCTATAAAAGAGGGAGGGGCTGGGGATTATTCCTCAAGCATTCTTCCTTCAGAGTATTTCCTGTTTCTCTGGACTTTGCCCTGCACTTCCCTGATTGCTTTGGTTTTATCATTCACCTCAACGTTTTATGCTTGCATACTCCTCCTTCATTCCAAGACAGGACCCTCATTTAATTTTGTCTATGTTTAAAGAGTTAATTCTTTTCTATATTGCTGAGGTTTGCCCTTTCCTGATGCTGAGGTTAGCCCATTCAAGACGCCTTTATGAAGTTGGTATGTAGAGGGCTCAGCTTCGCTGTTCTTATTTGCCTGTGAAACCAAATCTTTCTCTCCCTCCCTCCTTCCCACCTCTCTCCTTCCCCCTCCTCCTTCATTGAACTAATTGCTGCACATCAGTTAGGAGACTGAATACCCCATCTACCATTTTCTTCAACATATTCTCCTCTTAAATTAATGAAAATCAAACTAACATTTAAATCACCAAAAAAATATAAATTCCTGTCATCTAAGTAATGCCATAGCTAAAATCCTAGTAACAACTTTTCACATTCACAGAGCCTAATTTTTACATTTTAATAGTTTGGTTTTTGAATGTCTATTTTTACTTTTAATTTTGGACCACAATTCAGTTCTCTGGGTGTATATTATTATTCCTTCAAATTCGTGTTAAGGAAATGACTTGACAGGAAGACAAACTTAAGTTTCGAATTCAAATTTAAAATATTTTGAACAATTCAACCCAGAAATTTGAGGCGTTAACGATTACTATGCAGGAGCCATAAAATATTGAAAGAAATATACATTTTGAATATGCAGATTTCCACCATGAACCAGCGAAGGGAAAGCGGCAAAAAATAGCTGTGGGAAATGGGGCGTCAGAACCGAGCAGGACTGTTCATAAAGTAGCTTGCTGGAGACCCACGAGTGGATTGTGGCTCCAGTTCCTTTAGCACTTTTGGATGTGGTCTAAAAGCCTTCCCTTCAAGTGTAGGTTTGCCTTACCAACTAGATTCTACCAATGAGAATGAGACTACAGCTGTGCATGGTGCCTCCTGGCACTCAGAAGGCTGAGGAAGGATGGTCACAGATTGAGGGTCAGCCTGGACTTCCCAGTGACTCACTCCAGGAGCATCCGAGGAACAGTGAGAAGGGCCACACAGCTTCTACCTAGCTCTGTCTCCTGGGATAGACATCCTGGGACGCCCGACTGGCACAGACATGCTCCATGAAGGTAGAGATTGGAGATGCGAGGTCCTAGCTTTAAACTACGTCAAGTGTGGTGCCCGGACACCCGGATACAGAAAGGACTCTGGGAAAGAAGGGAAGTTTTCTGCTTACAGATCTCCAGAAACAGAAAGCATGGCACACCATGGGGGTCACACAACAGTGCATCAGCATGGGTCAGGAATCAAGGGGACAGGGATGGAGAAAAGACATTTTATTTAACACGGTTGCCTCTAGATGCATCATGGGAAGCGTGGACTTAGAATCTTAGGTTTGGCTTATTTGTGTCATTTAAGCAGCTCTAGAAAATAAAGGCTATTTTAGTTGTGTGGCACCTACTTCCATGGCGACAATGGCAGGTAGACAGTGGTCCAGTCTGAAAGAACCTAATAAAGAGGGTGCTTATAGTAGGGGCTCTAAATGGTTGGCCTGCATCTGAGAGTCCTTCACTACCAGTTCTAGGAGGAGTGTTCCTTCATCCTCAGAAGAACCCCAAGTATCTCAGCTTCAGAATAAAACACGCTGTCAATCAGGGCCAACTGCCGGGTATGTCACAGAGGAAGCCATCCAGGGGATGGAAGCCTCGCCTACTGTAATCTGGACATTGACTCAACGAGCGCTGAGGACTATGTGCTGATCTCCCGAGCCCAGGACAGACCATAATAAGACGTGAATGACTGTGGGTGGGGTCTTGAACAGCAATAGATCATGAGAGCACCTTATGATGCTAGTGGAAAATATCAAGTGAAAGCCAAGCTTTCCATAATAAGAAAATACCCGAGAGAATCAACTTATACAGAGGAAATGTTTATTTTGGCTCATGGTTTCAGAGATTTCGATCTGTGATTGGTTGATACCCATTGTTTTGGGCCTGTAACACATCATGGCAGAGGATGGAGAGAGAGGGGGGATTTCAACATTCTTTGAGGCCATATCTCAATGATTTAAAAAGCCCTCTCACTCCCACACCAGGTCTCCACCCTTAAATACTCTGTCACCTTCCAAAAACACCAAGTTAAGAGCCAAGTGCATTCTGGGCCCATAATGGGTCCTTGGGGAATGGTCAAGCCCTAAGCCCTAAGCCATAGTGTTATGTTCAAGGGAATGACAACATTAAAGAAATCACTTACACGTGCTAACACTTAAAACCTTTTAAAGTTGATTATACATGACTAATACCATGCATACAAGGCAGTTTCCCAGCCGACATCCTTGTAACAGCTTAATTATGACATTTCTAGAGTGCTTCAAGCACATAGATGGTCCTATAAGTCATAACTTCTATTTGAAGCAAATTGCCCTCATCAGTTGCTATGTAAATAAAGATGTGCATCTTAGAGAGGAGCCATTAAATTTGAGAACACAGAGACTGACAACACTAAAATTATGACACAGCACCTGATGGGACTCCTTCCTAGAGGGCATCATAGAATTGTGTTTGCAGGTGGCTAGAGGATACTGAAGTGTCCTTGGAAGAATTTTAGGCTTCAAAGTTTCATGCCTTTGTTTACAGAAAGGTTGGTGAGGCTAGCTCTATACCATGTGTGTGTGTGTGTGTGTGTGTGTGTGTGTGTGTGTGTGGTGTGTGTGTTTTATACTAAAGAGTGTCCACAAGCCCCTGTATTAGTTGCTGTGACCAAAGCAACTTATAGAAAGAAGAGTTTACTTTAGCTTCCAGTGCCAGAGAGAGAGAAGTCATAATGATGGGAAGGTATAGGGGCGGCCAGAGCAGGAAGCTGAGAGATCACATTTTCTAGAGCATGCAGAAAGCAGACAGACTGAAATGGAAGTGGGTTGAGGCTATAAATTCTCAAAGCCCACTCCCAGTGATTCATACCCTACAGCAAGGCTCCACCTCCTAATGATCCCATAACCTTCCCAAACAGTACCACCAGGCTGGGACAACACATTTAAGTTTATGAGCCTATGCCACAGCCCCCTTGCCAGTCTTCTTTGAACTAATCTGCAGACATCCCAGGGGCCAACTTCAGAGATAAACAAACTCTGTTTCCTGCCTAAGAAGAAGGGCCATTTTCTGGAACTAATGATTATGGCAATGGTTATGAAACATCAAGTCTTCAGAGGATGCCCTAGTCAACTTCTCTGTAACTGATAAACATCACCATCAAAAGCAATTTGAAGAGAAGAGACTTCATTTCATCTTATAGTCACTCACTGAGGGAAGCTTGGGCATGAACTCCAGCAGAGCAAGAACTTGAAACAGAAACCATGGAGGGATGCTACCTACTAACTTGCTCTCAGGCTCATGTTCAGATATGTTTCTTACACTGCCTTGTCCCACCTGCCAAGAGATGCCACCACCTATAGTAATCTGGGCCTTCCCGCATCAATTAGAATCAAGAGAATTCTCCACAGACATGTTCACAAGCCTATCTGATTCATGAAATCTCCTAAGTTGAGACCCTCTCAGATAACTCAGGACTGGGTCAAGTTGGCTGCTGAAGCTAACTAGAAAAGAAGCTATTCACTCAGGGTGTGTTATGACCCTCAAATGCCTTTCCAATGTCAGAAAAGGAGGTCCCAATCTTTAACAAAAGGAAGGGTCTACACACACATCTTTATTCTGTACTCTCTCAGTATCTCTGGGTGGGAGGACTCCATGCAGGCAAGGTGGTGGTGATGTTACATCTGTCTCAGATACCTCTACCAGCTCCTATGGTTCCTCCCCTCTCCCATTTCCCCATTCTTACACCCATGTCCTGTCCCAATCTTTCTGTCTACGCAAGTCTCTACCCTAAGCTATATATCCAGTCTTGGACTATAGATACTATATTCAAGAGGGGATTTCTGATGTCATCTCAGCCTCTGTGATCCATAATTATAATGCTAGTGGAGAATATCAGGTGAAAGCCAAGGAATCAGAAGAATCAGATAGATGAGTCCAGAATCTCTTGGAACTGGTCAGACTGACACAGCATCTCATGGGGCCAGCCTCCACTGTGGGAACATCCAATCTTGTCACTGACTGCTTTTAAAAGCAACCAGACTGAAGAGATCCCTGGGAACCCCCTCCTCCTGAAACAACCCGGACTGGTGCCAAGATTATAGGTTGCTCTCAATAAACTGATGTCAAAGCCCTGTTGATGAAGACAGCACCCAAATAACTCATTGAATATGGAGAAGTCAAGCTAGGGCTTACACAGAACCTTTACCCATACTGGCTAGCATCTTTGGCACAGGAAGGTACACTATTGAAAGGATAAATTCTACCAAAGAATAAATTTAAACACTTACCCCACTACAGACTAAGATCTACAATAGTGCCTTGTCTGAAAAAAATGTGTAACTTCAATAGTAGCACAAAGGTTATGGGAGTAACCAACCAATACCTGATCTGACTGATGATATGGAACCCATATCTGATACAGATTGGATGTCCATGAACCTGAGATTGGATAGCCCAGAAACCTAAAGAACATGGTAAAATGACTCCTAATGACATTCTGCTAAACATAAATCAGTTCCTTGCCCAATCATCATTGGAAATGCTTCCTTCTGCAGCAGATGAGAACAAACACAGAGACTCCCCTCTGATCCCATCAGACAATATGGGGACAGTGAGTGACCTTGGAACACTCAATTCTAAATGGGATATTTCTATCAGATCTCTCCCCGTAGGGCTGAGGGAACTTTGCACCAGAGGAAGCAGAAAGAGTGTAAGAACAAGAGGGGTGGAAACCAAGGAAACAAGACCCTCCAAATCAGCATGATCAAGGCTCATGAGACTCATAGAACCTGAGGTGGCATGCAGAAGACCCGCATGGATCTCTAACAGCTGGAGACCTAGAGCTTAAAGAAGGGAACACGCGCCCCAGTCCATAGCCCAGAAGCAATTTGCAATTGATAACCACTTTCAAACGAAAATTTAGTTTTCTCCAAGGGTTTCACTAGGGAAACAAACTACTCTTAAGGGTTGGCTGCATGCCCAGCAGTGGATGGCCAACAGAAAACAAACTCAACGGCCCTTTTGGAAGTTTCTTGTCTCATCCTTTCCTTTCAGGGCTTTAAAATTTTTATTTTATTTACGTATTTAGTTCTGTCCTCTCTTCTTTTCATTCTATAGGTTTTCTGCATACATAGTATGGCTTTCCATGTAGTATGTTTATGGGACTCCCAGGTGTGTGAACAAGTGGGTCTCTGCATCTCTAGCATTGCTTGTACCTTCTCTTGGGCTTCTTTCCATCTGTTGGTTGTATTTTGTCCTATTCTAGTGAGTTCATTTTTGTTCTGTCTTTTTTATTTTATTTTATTTTATTTTATTTTATTTTATTTTATTTTATTTTATTTTATTATTATCCCTTAGAAGGGGCACTGTTTCCCAATGAGACACAGAAAGGGGGCGAATCTGGATGGGAGGAGAGGTAGAGAGGAACTGGGAGAAGCGGGTTGGGGGCAGAAACTGTAATCAGGATATATTATATGAAAAAATAGAGCAACCAGAAAACAAACCAAAATCAACAAAGTCCCCCAACTCTCATCATTTTAGAAAATGCAACTTTAAATGTCACAAACCAGACGCCGAAGCCAAGGTTCAAATCCTAAGATCCTGCCATTAGCATAGTAGGGAGTGGTTATTCATGTCTCTTCAAAAGAAAACCTCAAATTATTCACGAAGGAAAGCTGTTTGGAGGTACAGAAAGGCAACCTTGTTCAGTAAACAACCTCACTCTCCTCTCCCTTTTGAGAGTCACCTGTGCCATATCCTGTCTGCACACTACCAGGAGTTCACTGTAGGTAGAAGGAATGGGCAGGCAAGAGAAAGCTACCATGTCAGAGGATTCACACACTCACCCAAAGAGACCTAGGATGACTGACACTTGCTTTAACACCCAATGCTGGGCTGAAATCTCAGAGGCAGGATCTACACCACCAATTAAGTTGACAGCAGTGGCCAATGCGTCTGACTCAGTCTGCTCTGAAACCAACAGTTACCACTCCCCACTACACACTCAACATACTGCCAAGAGAATGGTCTTCCTGTTGATTCAATTAAGCCGTTCAGAAATTGCTGTCTTGTTCGATGGAGCCAGCTTCTTCTCTGGAAAGCTTGTTGACCAGGATTCAAGACACTCTTTCTTGTGCCATAGGCTAGGGTTTTAGCTGGAGCCACAGGAAGCACTCTGATGACTGCTTTCTTGTCTCTTAAGTTATGACTGCAGCATCTGCTACCTGTACAGATAGTTGGAAAATGTGCTTTCATGCTATTATGACTGTTCATTATGAGTGGGGCACAGGCTAAATTGCAACTTTCCAAATGCTAATTTTTGTCTATATTAAATGCCCGTGGGACTATATCTAAAAGAATTCATTTAAATGCTTACAAGAGCACCGAGAGAGAGAGAGAGAGAGAGAGAGAGAGAGAGAGAGAGAGAGAGAGAGAGATGTACAGATGCAAACAGAAACCAGTGTCTGTGCAGTGTCCAGTCAGCTGAGTAAATGTGTGGTGAACCCCTAGTTCTCAATGATCACCCTCAAAACACTCGAAGGTGAATGAATAAATATGAATATCATGTTTTTTTTAGGCTTAGCTACACAAGGCATTGAGATTGTTATTTATTTACTTATTGTTCTGGTTAGGTGTTTTGTTGTTGCTGTTTGGTTGGTCAGTTGGGTGTTTTTTTTTTTTGTTTTTTTTTTTTGTTTGTTTTTGCTGTTGCTGTTTGTCAACCTGATACACCTTAGGGTCATTTGGGAAGAGGGAAGCTCAATTAAGAAAATGCGCTGCCAGAGTGGCCAGGAGGCAAGTCTGTAGGGTACTTTCTGGATTTAGAATTAATGTGGAAGGGCTCACTCACTGTAGGCAGTGCCATTTCTAAGCAGGAGGTCCTGGATGGTATAAGAAAGCAGGCTGAGCAAGCTGTGGCAAGCAAGCCAGTAAGCAGCACCCTTCCATGGCCTCTGTCTGCATCAGTTCCTGCCTCCAGGTTCCTCCTGCCCTGACTTCCCTTCATCAGAGACAATAACCACAAGACGAAAGACACATTTTCTCTCCCAGTTGCTTTTGATCATGGCCTTTATCTTGGGAATAAGAACCGTAACTAAGACATTTCCATACATACACATCTCTAAGGCAGGGAGCAGTTTCACATACTAGTAATTAAAGCTTGTGTGTAATAATTTTCCAGACTATTAACAAAAAGAGGACTATTAAGTCGAGGAGTTCTGTGAAGGCCTAACGAGATGGCTTCGTGGGTAAAGCACATGCTATTAAGCCTGGGAACCAGAGTCTGCAGAGGTAGAAGAGAGAGCTGGCTCCTGCAAGCGCTCTCAGTCCCTCACAAGAACCCTGTAGCACTGACATGCTCGCACACTTTCACAGGCACGATAAATAAAAACATTCAACAAATCCAAGAGAAAAGCTGTGCCCGTTTTAGCCATTCTTCAGTGTTCCTCTGTGGCAGAGCTATGTGAATTCATGGAAGATTTAACCCCTATACCTCACTTTCCTTGTTTGCAAAACATGGACACTAATTGTACCACTCCCGTTGCCATTAAGAGGCCAATGCTCACTTCAGCAGCACCTACATAAACTTAGAACCACGTGGCTAGTGACAGCCCAAGGCTCAAAAGTGCTGCGGGCAATGCCTGGCATATAATGAATTCATCTGGGGTTTTGGTCTTGTTTTGGTTTTTTTAAATCACAACAACAACAAAATAGCTGTAGAGGTAGCAGCTCAGTTGAAAAAGTGCCTGCTGAGTTTGATCCACAGAACCCAAATTTTAAAAAGCCCTGGAGGGTGGCTCGTGATTGTGATCGCAGCAGCACTGGGGAAGGCAGAAGTGTGTGGAAATAGACAAACAAGTAAACAATGATGGACAGTGTCTGAGGAGTGATATCTTTCATATAACACAGGAATACACACACACACACACACACACACACCTTTGAAGAACTAGCAGTGTGTGGTTCATTTTGATCATAATCCTCAGGGATCGGAATGGGAACTATTGACCTCCTGTTCTCATCTAAGAAAGTGACCGTTAAAAGCATTGGTCATAGACAATCAATCCCTCCTTTTATGTCAATGAAATAAATGTATTGTGCAAGTCTCTTCTGTTATTATGACATCAACGTCCAACTATCTTCGACCTACAGCAAAGGGGGAAGATCTAAGTGGTTCAATGAAACATTAGTGGATGGAAAAGAGCAACGTTCTTCCGGAAGTAAGATAGTTTCAGTTTCACTTGGCTCAGAATGAGTTCTCTGGGATGTTTCGGACACATAGTGACACAGGGAGGGCTATGAGAACTTACCTGTGAGTTACCTCCCAGCCAATAATAATGGGAAATCACTATTCTAGATATTTGGCTACAACATTACCTGGAGTTTCGCACAAAATATGACTTTTTTTCCTTATCATTCTTTACTTTATAGGCTTAAGGATGTCAAACTACTTTGGCAAGCCAGGCACAAACTTTAAAAGCTCACCAGTGTTAGCGTAAAAAAAAAAAAATACTGGGCACTCTGCACACATTACCTCCTTAAGTGCCCTGGGATTTAGGATCCCTGCCTCTGAAGCACTGGTAACTCAGAGAGGGGGGACAAACAGGTGTCCATGACACCATGTGATACACTGGACATGACATGAATTTTAATGGCTATCACTGGCACCAACTGTGTATGGGGGGTGGGGGGATCTGCATACATATGAACCTCATCTCAGATTAACCCATGCTCACTCTATTCGAGTGGGGGGGGGCGGTGGGGAGAACAACTTTGTAACAGCTTCATGGGGCATGTGAGCCTAGGTCTCCCTGCCTGAGTCCCATGGAGTCTCTAAGACATATTGAACCTCTCTTCCTTGGTACATGTGTACTTATTTTCCAATGCCAGCTTCCTCATTTTTGCTTTTGTTGTTTTAAGATATAGCCTGGATATGTAGTCCAGGTTAGCCTCAAACTCATAATCTACCTCTGACTCCCAAATGCTGAGATTAGAGGTACGGGCCACCACATCCAGTTCGGCCAGCCTCTCCATCTTCTTCATGCTTCAGTTTCTCAATGACTGTGGCTTCTGCCCACCCCTACCATCCAATGGTGACTGCTGAAAAGCTGGCAGAGATGGTTATGAGTGGAGGAATAGGTGGAGTTTGATCTAGGAATGAGCAAGGGATTGAGTGGAGGGTCTCCCACAGCCCTAAACGGATGCATGTCGTAGAAACCTTCCTCATTCTCTAAGGAGAAGGCAGCAGAGTAGCGCTCATCCGTCAGTTCAACAGTAACATGCTGCTAATCTTTAGCAGCTGTGCGACCGGGCCTCCACTCCTACAGATGTGGACCCCAATGCGGGATGAAACACTAAGGGGGTTTGCGAGGGTCACACGAAGCACAGCAGGGATTAAAAGTCCCAGGCTTGGAATGTCTCAAGGATTGCCTAGACTGCCATTCAAGCCTCCTGCACAGGCGTGAAGGGAGGGCTAGCCGTCTCTTCTGACACATCTGTCACGTGCTTCTGGCTCACCATGCTGAGGCCACATTGTACAGCGTTTGAACTGTGCACTCGCCCCCATGGGACACGGCAGAAACCATCACACGGAGGAAGCAAACTCCAGAAGCTGACTCCAAGATCAAGGCGGACACAGCAGGCTGACTGGGTGGGTGTTCTGAGCTTTGCTTACATTACAGAGCCTGCGTAGTGCCACTCAGTAGAGGGCGAGCCCACAGATAGGGATCCAGCTCAATGCCCCGCCTCCTCTCTAAGCCTGCTTCCACACTCTGCCTTAGGAATGGAACTGCGCCCACTTGCTGGAGGCCAGCGCTTTGACATTTCAAAACCAACTCCTCTTCAGTATGACTAAACCAAGATATATATATGTGAAAGTAAAGTGATTGCCATATCTTTGGAAAGCCCACACTTCTGAGAAAATGGTAAATAGGCCTCCTTTCTCCTTTAGCCGAGGATGCGGGGAGTCAGGCAACATCACAAATTCTAACTGTTGTTTGCTCTTCCACAAAGCAAGTGGGAATGGTCATGGGTTTTAGTTTACATCTTGCCCTAAGTTAGCATTTCCTCTATCTAGATTTATGCAGAACTCTCTAGAACTGTCACATGTAGTGGGTACTACCCAGTAGTCAAGCTCCCTCATCCTCCGTGTGGACAGTTTGATCTGGAGTAGGCATAGCTCCCTTGACAACCAAATTGAAGGCATGAAGGATCCAGGAATCTCTCGTGCACCCTAGCGGTCTGGAAACCTGTTCACTTCCTGTTACTAAAGGAAGCGCTGAAATACGCAAGTCTCGGAACAGACACAGTCATCTTGATTTCATATTCCATCTTACTCCTAATATTTATGTGAATGCATGAATTTACCTCCATTGAATCCTAAATTGTTACAAATCCTGAGCCCGTCCTTAACTGTCCCTCATGAAGTAACAGGAACGTTTCGGTGAACCCTTAATGAGACTGCTTACTTTTAGAAGGAAGGGGCTATCGGCAGAGCAGATGCTCAGTGAATCCTTACCCCGTGGACCATGAATGAGGACAAAAATGCCAAGCCACAATATTATGGTAATTGTGGTTTAAGAAACCAGAGTGTTTGGTGGTAACTTTTTGCCGTTACACAGCATCACCAAAGACTGTAAATATGGCAATGAGCTTGAGAGACAACATTCACTCTCAGACTAGGAGTCAGAAGTTTCTGGGAATCAAACAGGTCTAAAGTTTGATTGGTTGGTTGGTTGTTTTAATGAAAGGATCATAAACCTAGCAAACAGATTTGAGAAACTGTCTTTTATGTAAGGCTTAAGTCAGAATCCCCAGTAATAAGACTATAATTAGCGTTAATTTTTTCCTAATACAGGATCTCCCTATGAAGTCTAAAGTGGACTCAAGATACCTTTCAAAAATCTAAACTGATCACTATGCTAAATGTGTGAGGAAACTGTAAATGAAGCTGTCCAGGCAGAGAGCCCGCAGGTGCAACACCATCACAGCATTTAAAATGTTTCCAATGCTCTGATCATTTAGATCTTTGGTTAAGACAGTTCACAAAAATAGTGTTTCCCTTTGTATTCTTTGAAAGTTGCACACACAGTTTCAAGAGTTTTCTGGGATCTCAGATCCACCACCAGCCCTCCTCTGATCCACCCCTTTCTGTTTATAGCTTCTAAAATGGACGTGCTTGCCCACTCTAGAAGACTTCTACACCTTTCTACATAAGGCAAAGGGAGAGTGGAAAATTATTTCATAGGTAATCCCCTATCTAAAACCAACCCAAACCCCCATACCCTAGACCATAATTATTCCCATTTTACAAATGAGAAAAACTATAGCCCTAGAGCTTAAGTGAATTGTTTGTGATTACCCAACATATATATAGATGTGTATGTGTATATATGTATGTATGTATGTATGTATGTATGTATGTATGCATATGTACAGGTATACATATATATGTATATCATGCTGGATAATTTTATATCAACTCAGCACAAGCTAGAGTCATATGAGAGGAGGGAGCTCCAACTTAAAAAAAAAATGTCTTCATAAGATCAACCTGTAGGCAAGCCTCTAAGGAATTTTCTTAATTAGTGATTGATGTGGGGAGGCCCAGCCCACTGTGTGTGGTGCCAGCCCTGCGTGGTATAAGAAAGTAGGTTGAGCAACTAATGGGAAACAAGTGAGCAGCGCCCTCCATGGCCTCTGCATCAGCTCCTGCCTCCAGGTTCCCGACTGTTTGAGTTCCTGCCCTGACTTCCTTTGATGATGAACAGTGATATGGAAGTGTAAACCAAAACAAACCCTTTTGCTTTGGTCTTGGTGTTTTATTGCAGTGATAGAACCCTAACTAAAACAGGTAGGTACCATGATAGTGGGGGGTTACTGTGACAGACAGGGCCATGTTGTCTTGGGGGAGGACTGTAAAATGACTTTGAAACTTTGGGCTAGAAAAGCCATTGACTGTTGAGAGCTCAGTGACTGTTCGGAAGACAGGGATGTTGAGATCCTACAGTGGCGGCTTGGACCATGGACACCAACATGATTTCTGGCTGCAGCACAGATAACAGACATCAACATGGCCTCCGGAGGCAGCACAGACTGCAGACATCAACACTGGAGAACATGTGGAGGTCCAGGGTCTGTGCTGCTGATGGCTGCTCTGGGCAAGGAAGCTTCTTTTTTCAATGGCATCCATGACTACAGATTCACAGCTTAGAATGCCGGACATTGAAGGCTTCTGTGAAAAGCCCCCAATCTCCTCCCCACCAAAAAAGAAACAGTCGAGACAGCAAGCTATAGAAGAGAGTCCTTTGAGACTGTGACAAAGATGCTGAAGTGTGGCTCTTCACAGCTGGTGGCTTCTGGCAAGGGTGGAGGTCCAGCGGGGAGACTCAGTTTTATATTAGGGGCAGGCCACTGAAAGTTTGACCATGTTCCAATAAGTATACAGTTAACACCATTTGGACTTGGGGTTTTGTTTTGTTGGGGGCGGGGAGCAAAGGAAGGAGGGATGGGAAGAAAGTGTGATCAGTTGCATTGTATAAAATTACTAAATAATTAAAAATATTATGCTGGGAGGGGGAAGAGTGTTGAGAGCCGAGCAGATGACAGAGGCCTGACTTGTGAAGTCTTAGAGGGAAGCAAAGTCCCTATCAGGGTTTTTTTGGTGTGTAAAGAATCTGTGGTTCTGATTAGCTAGGGCAGAAGAATCAGATGTTTTTAACAAAAGACCAGAAACTAAAGTAAAACCTTTGCTTGGCTGGGACAGCTGATGTTGGTTGTCTAGGGCTGAAGAATCAGCTGTGATTGAAAAAGAGACCAGTATCATTGAGGTGAAATCTCTCGGGAAGTGTTTCCAGAGAGTCAGCACACAATAGTAATGCAGAGACAGCCAAGGTTATCCCTCCTACTGGTACCTGAACTTGGTAATGTAAGAGTCACCCAGATGGTTTTGGAGGCATGAAAGGGTCATGGAGAGCAACCGAGGCTTGGCACGGAGAGAGCTCTGGAGAGACCACTGGTAAAGTGCAGCTTTAGTGGTAGTTGAAGCCCCGGAATCAAAGGAGTCATGGAGAGCGGTTGAGACTTGGCACCACGAAGAAAGCCTAGGACAGGCTATTGATGAAAGTGCAGCCTAGTTGTTGCAGAAGAGCCCAGCATTTTGGAGATGCCATTACCACAGGATGACAACCAAGAGCAGCAGCAGCAGTGGAGTGGAGCCAATCCAGAGCCTAGAAGACAAGCTATGTGTGCTGAAGAAGGCAGAGAGAGAAATGACCCAAGCTACTTGGAAGAACCCAGAAGGTTGTGAATCTGGTGAGTGAATCCCAGATATTGGAGACTGAGTTATTTATACTATTGAAATTTGGTTCTGATTTAATTTGATTGGGATTGTGCCCTGGTTCTTCCCTTTTGAAGTAAGAAAGTATTCAGTTTAATTTTGATTTTACAGGAGCCCACAGATGAGAGAATTTGAATTTAAATGACTTTGGATTTTAAGAGATTGGCTATTTTAAAGAGATTGAACTTTTAATGTGTTTGATTTTGTAAAGATTGTGGGATTTCTTAAAGTTATTTATAAGATCTTGGGGATGAATGAAAAAGGAAAGGTTGTGGCTTAAAAGTGATGTGTTTGTGTGTCAAGTCAACAGGGGTCAGTTGTACCTGATAATTCTATGGAACCTGACACGTGCTTGAGTCATCTTCGAGAAGGGAACCTCAATTAAGAAAATGTCTCCACAGATGGACCTGTAGGCAAGGCTGTAAGGCATTTCCTTAATTAGCGGTTGATTCGGGGAGGGCCCAGCCTATTGTGGGTCATGCTATCCCTGTATGATCTTGAGCTGTGAGAAATCAAGCTGAACAAGCCACCAGGAGCAAGCCAATAAGCAGCATCCCTCCCTGGCCTCTGTATCAGCTCCTGTCTCCAAGTTTGGGTTCCTGTCCTTCCTTGGATGATGCTATAGAAGTATAAATCTAATAAAGCCTTCCCTTACCAAGTTGCTAAACCCTAACTAAGGTGTGTGTGTGTGTGTGTGTGTGTGTCTTAGGGAAAAACCCAATGTGACTTAACCACTGTGGTAAGGTGATCCATGTGCGTTTGGACACATCTTAAGCACCACTAAAACGATAGATTAAATTGTGTTGACCACGACAGACTACCATCTATTACCTTAAATAATTAATTTTCAGCCAGGTAGTACATGCCTTTAATCCCAGAACCCAGGAAGATCTCTGAGTTCAAGGTCAGCCTGGTGTATGGAGTGAGTTCCAGGACAGCCAGGGCTACAGTGAGAAACAGTGACTCAATAAAACACAAAAACAAATAAACAAATCAATTGCCTACTTAATTAAATCAGCCATTCTTCATCCTCCAATAAAGAGTCAGTGCGAACCTTTTAGATATGAGATTCTGAACTGGATGCTGAGGACATTATTAGGAGGTGAAACAGACCTGGCCTTAATTCACAGAGAGTAAGAGAGATGGATATCATTCCAGTAATCATACAAATAATTCCTGAATCACAATTTGAATGCACGGTTAAAAAGTCTAGGGAGCAGGAGAAATGTGAGTCTGAGAGAAGAGGTTCTTCCCTCCTGGAGACGGCCTTCAAGAGCAGTGTGAGGCCGTCTGACTCCTGAATGCCTGGATCTGGATGAGCGCTCTGTTCTCCTACCCAAGCCTAACGCAGCTGTCACTGAGAAACTTCTGCTCTCACTTTAAGAGCGGTGACATGGAGCTGCTACCTAAAGATGCTTGTTTAAAAATTCAGACAAAAGTCAATTGCTTCTGGAGTTGCTCAAAGCACTGGATTTCTTTCCTTACCTTGATCTGACATCTTCTGTCCTTACCATTTATCAACCACAGTTCACTGGCCAATTACCTCCCTTAGCAGGACTTTTGCAGCCACCTCCCTGCTTTTAGGATTGGCAAATAACTACCCCATTGCTGTCACCCGCTCTCAGCAGAAAATGGAACTACCCAGGCAGATTGGTTAGGGCCCTTCAAGCACAGGGTCTCAGCAGTGTGCCCCGCTGACACTATTACCCTTGTGTTGCCTGCCTACAGAGAGTCAGACAGGCGAAGACTTGGGGAAATACGTACAATGCAGTAAGACCTTAGTAGTGTATCACAAGATTCAGGGGCAAATGTAATGGAGACAGTAGAGGAGGTTAGCTATATTTTAGTAGTGATTGAAGATTTCAAAGAGTGAACAAAAAATTAAAACCCAACAGGACTTAACTAAGGGGTGTGAACAAGAGGCCAGCACTAGTTGTACTGATAATAAACAATCTCATGGTGTTTCAACATGATTACAGAAAAATTAGGTTCATGGCTATCTCCAAGTCCCTAAGTATATTTGTGTGATAAAAAAATTTATTTATTTATATATATATATATATATAATTTTATATGCATACATGCATAACATACATATGCGTATTATATATGTGTTATACATTATATATAGTTTTTGTATATATATGTATATACATACATTATATACTATATATTCAGAAAATTTTTCTGTGTGGGTGCATGTATATATGTAAAGAGAGTTGATTTTCTCTATTCTCATTGGTTTTGGGGATCAAGCTCAAGTTAGCAGGTTTGAACAGCAAGCCCTTTTGTGCACTAAGTCATCTTATCAGTCCCAAATTCATTTTATTGATAGGTCTCAATTTTCTTAAGGTCTCAATCCCAGAATATATAGCATTAAACATTAAGAACACTGGCTGCTTGCTCTCCCAGAAGACCTAGGTTCAAGTCCCAGCACCCACATGGCAGCTCACAACTCTCTATAACTCCAGTTCCGGATGATCCAGTATTTTCACAAAGATATACATGCAAGCAAAACACCAATAAACATGAAATAAAAATTTTAAAGCCTGAAAAAATGAATAAAAACAAAATTGTAAGATTTTAAACTAAATTTAGAACTTATATATGTATATATATGTATGTATATATATATATATGCTATATCAAATATTTTGAATATTTAGAAGGAATGGGAACATTCCAGTATATATTTAAAGAATCAATCCAGTTTCACAATTCAATTCAAATGTAACTTAATTTGATTTATGGTTATAAATTGAAAACTATAAGACAATACAACTTTACTTTTTTTATTTGTTAATACCATAAAAAGTACAGGCATTTACTTTTTATGGTATTAACAAATGTTTGTAGGGGAATACTCATGCCACAGGGACCACATGGAAAGTGGTGGGCCACTTCAAGGAGTGGGTTTTCTCTTCATACTAGGTGGGTCTTGTGTTTCAGACTAAACCACGCTCTGTCGCAAGCCCCTTGACCCACTGAGCACTCTCACTGAACCATTTTGAGATCCACCAATGTGGAAGTTCCTATTTTATTAAATTCAAGGAGAGATATAGACACTTGGGAAAGTTTTTTCTATCAGACGATTTAAAAATTTTAAAAGAAATTTAACATATCATTATAAATACCTTTAAGTATTTAATACATTTTAATTCAGAATTGAAAAAAAGTCTTGAAGTTGTAAAAATCTGTACAGTGTACAAATAGGATAACAAGATGTGTAGGTTAAACCTAAAGGCTTGAGGGAAAACTATTCTGTGAATTTTGTAAAATATTTCAATTTTGATAGACTAAGAATTTGTTTCTAAGACCTTTAAGTCTCTAAAAAAGCCAAAAAAACTCATTAAGAAGCATTTGAATGATTTGTCAATCTTCTTTATTCTATGAGTACTATGGGAGGTCAAGCATCGCCTCACCAAAGTGCTACTTACTCTTTTTTTATTAAAAGATGTTTCCATAAACCATTTTACATCTTTCTTCTGCCAAGTGACTTCCTGCTTTGCCCTGAATTTATAAAAGCAGAATTAAATACTGGGGTACTATCACTTGTTTTTGTTTGTTTGTTTGTTTTTTGTTTTTTTGTTTTTTGGAGGTTTTTTTGTTGTTGTTTTGGGGTTTTTTTGTTTATTTATTTTTGTATTTGAGAAAGCTGCGGGACACAGAGAGCCTGGAACCTAGCTTCTTGAAGACATTGGCTCAGAATCTTGATAGGAAGAATCTCACAAGGTCCCACACCTAGATGAAGAGCTACAGCCAATTAATAGCTGCTAAGAGAGAGAGAGTCAATCCTTTCAGGGACAAGTCTCTAGTTAGGTTACCAAGCCCAGAGTGGTCAGCTTGTCAGCTAAACATGTGTGCATATGAGCAAGACTAAACGGACTCATCAGGTTGTGTGTGTGTGTGTGTGTGTGTGTGTGTGTGTGTGTAAAGCAATAATAATTGAATTTGAGAGGTAGGGGACACAAAGAATTAGAGGAAAGGGATAAAAGTGATACAACTCTAATAGTCATATATAAAATTCTCAAAACATTCAATTAAAAAGTAAGCATCAATAAATTTAAAAATGCAAAAAAATAAGTAACTGAAATCAGAAAGAAAAAATGGAAGGAAGGAAGGAAGGAAGGAAGGAAGGAAAGAAAGAAGGAAAGAAAGAAGGAAGGAAGGAAGGAAGGAAGGAAAGAAGGAAGGAAAGAAGGAAGGAAAGAAGGAAGGAAAGAAGGAAGGAAAGAAGGAAGGAAAGAAGGAAGGAAAGAAGGAAGGAAAGAAGGAAGGAAAGAAGGAAGGAAAGAAGGAAGGAAAGAAGGAAGGAAAGAAGGAAAGAAAGAAGGAAAGAAAGAAGGAAAGAAAGAAGGAAAGAAAGAAGGAAAGAAAGAAGGAAAGAAAGAAGGAAAGAAAGAAGGAAAGAAAGAAGGAAAGAAAGAAGGAAAGAAAGAAGGAAAGAAAGAAGGAAAGAAGAAAGGAAGAAAGGGAAAGAAGGAAGACCTGTCTCAGAGTGGGAAACACTTTCAAATCAGGGCACCTTGAGCACAGTCTGAAAACAAGGCAGGCTCTGAAGCCTGTTATGGACAGAGCAACTCCGAGCGTATTTTTGTCCATTTTGTTAGTTTAGCACCCTACACTGGAAGACCAAGATAACCGAGCTTATTTTCTATTTTAATGATATGCCCTACAGAACTTGTGATTTTCACAAATCATGAATAATCTAATCTTAATAAGTCAGGCAGGTCACTTGACAAGGAAACCCGAGTAAGAAGAACCTTTAATTAAGGTACAATTACACAGGACTTTCAGGGTCGGGGGCCTGGAGTTCAGGTTTGCTTATCAGCATAAGGCCCGGTGCAAAAGAGGAATCAAATAAAATAAAACCAAATTAAAATTAAAATAAGTAGAATCAGGCTTCCTCATGACTCTTCATGGGTTCAGCCCCTGCTTTCTGGTCCAGTCTCCTTAGCAGGTAATCTAAGCTCCATCTTTACAAGGTTTGGGGTTAGTTGGGCCTCACAAATAAAGTGTGCACTGAGCCAGACCCTGTGGATAGCAGACTGACTGACTGGGCCCAGGTAATGCTGAAAACAACTGGCAGAAAGACAGCAGCCAGCACCGGGCGTGGGACAAGGTCAGTGGTGACTGCTGAGGCGTGGCTTGAGCAAGCTCTTAGAATGAGAGCGTACACAGCCCATGCTGGGCTTTGTGGGCCGGATGTGTGCAGGGGGCCCCTGGGCAGCTGCTCCCTCGGTGCCAGAGCAAGTGGGACAGCTGCAGTGGACAAGCCAAAGAGCCACCTCAAAGGGACACTGTGCCCAACGTCAAGCACGCAGTCTCACGCAGACAGCTGAAGAACAGCAGCAGTGGCAAGGACAACAAATGGACCCCAGCACCCTGGCAGGGAGGGTGGAGTGACTCTATTGTGCAGAGTCACACAAAGCTTTCCTGGGCAGCTGCGCTCGCGAGCCAGCTCAAAGATATCTTTACATGTGAATGGCCTGGACGGGGCTCTGGTCACAGGTCACACAAACGTTTCCTTAGCTCAGTCAGGAAACCCACAGCTCTGATATCGTATTAACTAGTGTCTGGAAGAACCATCTAGACAATTTTGCTACGTCCCTCTTCTGCCTGATTTCCGGTCAGTGCTGTGCAAGTGTACGTCCTGCTCCCTTGGTTTTTGCCGCTGATGACTGTAGCCAAAACTCCAGCTCTGGAGAAATGGCTCAGTCAGTAAAGTGTTTATCTTCCAACCACGCGGCTCTGAGTTCTTTCACCCATGTAAAAGCCTGTGATCCTATATGAGGAAGATAGGAGATCGGAAGATCCCTGCAGGCTAACGGCCTGTCAGTCTAGCCAAACTGGAAAACTCTGGGATCAGTGAGGGACCCTAGCTCAAAAATATATTATCTCAGAAATATAAGTTGAAATGTCATAGAGGAAGACATTTGACATCTGTCTCTGGTCTTTATATATACATACATGCACATATGTGTACTTACATATACACACACTGAGAGGGGGAGAGAGAGGGAGAGAAGGGAGAAAGAGAGGGAGAGGGAGGGAGAGAGAAGGGAGAAAGAGAGGAGGAGAGAGGGAGGAAGGGGGACAGAGGGAGGGAGGGAGGGAGGGAGGGAGAGAGAGAGAGAGAGAGAGAGAGAGAGAGAGAGAGAGAGAGAGACTCTAGCTCTGTGGCTGTCAGCCTAAGTATACAGAACCAGGCACAAACGCTGTTCTCAACCTGTGAGTTGAGACCCCTTTGGCAAACTTCTAGTTCCAAAAAACTTCTTACATCAAGATTCATAACAATCGCAAAATTACAGTTATGAAGTAGTAAGGAAAATAACTTTATGGTTGGGGACTGCCACAACATGAAGAACTGTATTAAAGGGTCGTAGCTCTAGGAAGGTGGCGAACCCATGGTCTGTCCTGTCCACTTCATTTACTGGGCTGCAACTGTGTCTTCCCCCCAAGCTGCACCCCAGGAGAAATGGGCTTCCTTGATAGATGCATACTTGCCACTCTGAACTCTCGTGGGAAGCAATGAAAGCTTTCTGGGGCAAGCCACAGTGATGTCACCACTGAAAGATCACTTTGAGAGAACTTACTTGGATACCTATAAGAAGGTATGCACCCCAGTTCTCAGTCACTGCCCTGTTATCGTCGTAAGCACTCAGCACCTGTCACCTGGACCAAACCCATGGATGTGTGGTGCCAGGGTCACTGTAATTTGAGAGCCCATCAGACAATTTCTCTCAGCCCTTCAGTTTGTGTACTTCCTTGATTTCCTCTGAGGATACCTGAAAACAGCTCCAGTTGAAGATGCAGGGCTTTTGTTTTGGTTTAGTTTGTGTATATTGTTCTCATTTTATTAGGACCAAGCTGATGAACTCTGTGGCAATGCGTCTCAAGCGTAGGAGGCTCACTCCCCAACACACACACACACACACACACACACACACACACACACACACACTACAATCAACTATAGGAAAAGGTTGGATGGTTTCCTTTGTATCACAATGCAGTCACTTGGCCAGCCAGCGCTCAGAAGAAGACAATACAAAATAATTTCTTACACAGCTCTGGGCATTTGAAAAGAAAAAAATATGTTTGATTTTTCTTTTTTTCAAAAGTCTTAGCAGAAATACATAGACTGGAGACACTATCCCTGTACATAGCATTTCTGATCTTGAGTTCCTTATGCATGGTTTTATAAGCCATTCTTTGTTTTGAAACTTTGATTTTTTTTTCCTTTCTACTGTGTATATTTGAATCCCACCCACCTCCCCTGTTCATTCATTATACAGCTACCTGCGAGTCTCAGAAACAACTCATCTCAGTGCCAGTGCTGGGTTTGCCCTCCTCAGGCCCCTCGGGGCACTTAGCAAGCAAGAATTTAGGAGTTTATCATTAGACTCCAGAGACACCAAACAGTTTTATAGGCAGAAGAGCAGAGGGCAAAACAGACTGCTCTGTTTGCTTGCTTGCTGATGGTTATGCTAAAGCTAAGGGTAACATTGTTGCCATTTTTAAGTGTACAGCCGTGTGGCATTAAGTATATTCGTGACACCCGGCACCCATGACTTTCTCTGTCTGGAGGGCTTTCAACATTGTAAATGGAAGCTCTGGGTTTTGCTTGTTTGTGGCCCTAGAGAGGTAAGTGCCCTGGCCACTGAACTCCATCCCCAGCCCTAAATAGAAACTGTAACTATGAAACTATGCCCTCTCCTAGCCCTTGAGAATCTGTTGATTGTGTCTTTGATTATAACAGGTCAAAGTCTCTCCTTTAAGTTGTTACACTGAATCTATCCTGGGAGAGTCTTCTTTCTCTCAGTGTAAGGTTTACTAGGTTCATCCATGTCAGAGCTTGTGTCAAGATTTCCCTCTTTGAGTGGCTAAGGAACCTCCACAGTGTGGTATGCCACAGTGTTCACCCGCTTGAGTGTGGAGATGTTTCCATTCGTGCTAGGCACTTCCCTCCTTGCTGTGACAAAAAGTCTGAAACAGCTTAAGGGAGGAGAGCTTTATTTGCACTTAAGATTTAGGAGATCAATCCTTGGACCATCGCGCCAGGGAAGGCTTTATGTCTGGGAACACAACTTGTTTCGGCTGGCCGGAACAGGAAGTAGATAGTTATAGTTTAGGCTGCAAGGGAGACTCATTCTCCCAGTAACCAGCTTCCTCCAGTTAGGCTAAAGGCAGCCTGTAAACTTATTACAACATCCCAAAGCAGCATTGCGGTCTGGGGACAGGCACAGGAGCCCACGGTGGGTGGGGGCTCATGGGGGAGTTGGGGGGGTATTTCACGTGACCTTCTGCTTCTGTGTGAGAGCTGCCAAGTTAGTTGCCTTTTGAGGGAAAACAGCTTAAATCTTACTTACAACAGAGGTATGTCTTTAGGATGAGGGTTCATGAAAAATTTTAACTAAACTCACAGTGTGTGTACAGTCTTTAGGTAGAGGCAAGTAGCTATTCTCTCTCTGGCATTAAATTTCAAATGCTATTAAAAAAATGAGAACATAGCAGCGGAGAATTTATATGAAGAAGCATTAGCTACAATTTCATGTCTATTAGAAGCAGTCAATATCACAACATGCAACACCCAGACATTAGATTAGCCACAGGGCCCCAGGAGTTTTTGCATGATGGGAGACAGGAGGAAACCATTGTTTCAGTACAAATATACAATTTTCTGCATGAATTACATAATCTGTGCCGCAATACCCCCTAATTTTGCATTTTGTGACAGAAACAGTACCTCATGGGTGGAGATCTAGTCCTACAGTTTTCTTTTAAACCGTAAGCACTGAGAAGTCTCATCTGCTGACCAGTGATCACCTGTCAGCTGAAGTCATCAGATTGCCTTCAAACCTCACCACACCTCCAACCCCACTGAGATGTTTTCTCAATGGAAGACTTTTCTTCTGGAAAGCAGTAATCAGGTAGGTAATGCTAATATATTCCCAGCTGCCTGCTTTGTTTCTCTCTACTTCCTTGCTTCACAGCTCCTCTGAGTCCCCTTCTGTTCTTTGCCAGCCCTGTAGCCTCAGCCAATGGAAAGCAGGTTCTCTTCCCCACCTGTGAATGGTGAGTCTGAGCCTCAGGCCCCTTGGGTACAGGGGCCTGTAATCCCATTCTGTTGAATGTAACGGTATAAAGGTGGTAGCTTCCTAAACATGTACTTTAATTATTTGTCTGGGGACTGGAAGTCAAGGCTACTTGTCTGTGTCCCTTGATGCTGTGAGCCTCTCTGCTGGTCTGCCATTGCATCCTGGTATGTCACATGGGGTAGTAGGGAGGGGCAAAGAATGAGAACAAAGATCCCTATGGTAGACTCCTTACTCCTTATTTGGAAGTCACAATAGTCACTAGTCCGTTCTCAGAGCTGCTAGGTGTCAATATCCTGCCTCTACCCCAGTCCGGTAGGGCAGCCAAAGTGGATCATAATACTGCATGCTGGGTGGGTCCTCTAAACATTTTACCCAATCCCACCAAAATTCCACAGGAATTCAATTCACACCCAGTTCTGAAGCTTCACAAGGTTGATCTTTCTGCGGTCACCCAGCTCATGAAGGGTGACAGTGAGATCCCAGCTAGGTGCACAAAATCCAAGCTAGAAACACTTCCGACTTCTCAGGGGTCATTAATGGTTCTTTGAGCGCCCTGGGAACTGAACAATGCTCTGACACAGGCCTCTGTGTTTCCTGTGCCTGCCCCTAATGCCCCCACCACTCCTGGGCAGTCACAGTCGCAGTGACCCTGATCATCTCTTTTACGTCAGGACTCACCAGACCTTGGTTCACACTCTGTGGAGTTTTGGTCTTCATGGTTTCCTATGGGCCTGTCAGCTGGCCACACGTCCTACACTGTGAGCCCCAATCTTCTTACAGTGAGTAGAAATCTCCACGGATCCAGCCCTCAGTGTCCCCAGGGTCTAGAACAAATGAATTGCCTATTCTAACAGCCAGGTAGTAAACATAAACTAAGAATGAGACAGATGCCCAGTGAAATGGACCACTTGGGATAAGAAAACTTATTCTCTCCCCTCCTTTTATTTAGGTTCTTTTTTTAATTTTAATAGTACAAATTTAGGGAGTAGTGTCACAATTTGATACATGGACATAGTATGAAATGATCAAACCAGAAATATTTAATATTTTCCTTAAACTTCATTTTTTTCTTTCTCTTTTTCTCTTCCTTCCTTCCTTCTTTTCTTCCTTCCTTCCTTCTTGCTGTTGTTGCTGCTAAGAGTAGATTCCAGGGCCCCTCACATGCTAAGTACATTGCTATACTGACATCCCAGTCTTAATGACTTTCCAGGAGTGTATAACATTCCCGTGAGTTCTTTTGAAGTGCTACCAAGGCCTTCTCAGCTCTTGATGAGTTTAACTCAAGGATCTAAGAGGCTAAATGATCAATGCCACCCCAATGACCAATGACCAAAGCCACTCCAAACCTGTAGCTTGAGTTAATTGTCTCATACCCGAATAGGTAAGAAAACATACACAAGGAATGAGGAAGTGAAAACACACACAGATACACACATGCACATAGATAACACACATACATTTATATACACACATATACACAATACACACTATTAATTAATTAATTAAATTTTAAATCAAATTAAAAAAATGAGAAGAATTCCTGGGAGTAGAAAGGGGCTCCAGGAAAGAAATAAGACGTGAAACCCTGCCCAGTGGTCTTCTATGGATCTTCTAGAAAGAGCAAAAATTGGATTGAGTTGCTTTGTTGAAACTGCACATTTTCAAGTGTCCAAGGGCCAAGCCAGTGTAAAGACCATACAACTCATCCACTCAGGGACTTGGTCCTGTATACTACCTGACTGTCAAGGGATCTACCACAGGCCCTACCATTACTGCACCAGCAAAGCCTAACTCCTGCCTCAGAACTTGTACTTATTTATGGGTAATGCAATATTATCCATTCATGTATAAAACATACAATGTAAAATGTATATATAAAATGTGTTAATGACTGAGTCAAGGTTACATTGTCTTCTTGTTTCTTTGTGTTTAAAGCCTTTCAACTTCCCCTTTCTCATTGTCCCTAGAATGTTCAGTGGGGCTCTTGTGACCTCTAGAACCCAGCTGTGCAGTGCAGCATGATAGATGTCTGCTTCCCCCTACACCGTGTTTGATGCCTATCATCTAACTTCTATAGACGCCACCACATTTTCATTTTTCTTGGTCTACCTACCCTCAAGACTGTGCTGCCCACTTAGACGACACCAACTGTCTACTGTCACCTCTCAACTCCTGGCTTGCCCCATTACAAAGGTGGAGTCTAGAGATGAACATTCAGTAGGAAAGAAAATCACAAAAGCCTCCCCCTCTCCACATGCACTGAGTCGTCCCAACTATGGAGCTATGGAGGAATAGATAAGTCAGCTAGACTTGCTTCACACTCGCTCTTTACAGCACAGATGGCAAGAGTGTGAGCATGTGTGTGTGTGTGTGTGTGTGTGTGTGTGTGTGTATTCATGTATGTGTGCATGTGTGTATATTTCTAAAGCAAGGGCAATGGACTAATCATTGTCTGATCTTTGAATTCCACAAAGGAATGCAAGTGATTTCTGTCTCTCTTCATGGCTTAAGAAAGGGTTAAGTGTAGGCCTTTGACCTATTGCTTTGTGGGTGGCCCCAGTGTCCACTGTGACCTAAGGTTGGCCGAAGAAAAGGGAATGAATAAGAAGGTAGGGGTTTGTGCTGAACTTAAGCTTGAGGCCCCCCACCCCCAAAAATGAAGAGAAAAAGAAAGAAAAGAGGACCCTGAAGCATATTTCTTCCTCGGTTAATTAAGCACAGACAGAGAATTTATGGGTCAGTGTGTGGAAACCAAGCAGACATTTTCCATTTTTTCTTACCTATGGCCATGGCACCGGAATGCGGTGGGAGCCTGGATGTCCATAAATAGTCTGGCTCTGGCTTAACAGAGACAATTTCTTTCACAGGCACAGAGTTAGCATGTGCTAAAAATGACAATGCCATCCAGTGTCAATCGTTCCAGGGAGACCCTTCATTCCTAGTCACGGCAATGAAGCCACTGGTGGGTGGTCCCTGCCGCGGGTCGCTCCCATTATCATCTCATTGTGGCAAGGAGGCCCACTGCACTTTGGAACTCTCTGGCATGTTAAAAGCCTTTCATACGTCCCAGTGGCTTGACATTCATATTTATATATCTTCTTGCATGGCAGCCCAACCTCTATTCTTGGGATCCCCATCCTTTGTGTCTTTGAGGTCACACCCCATTTAAGTAAGAATTGTAATACACCCTGAGAACACCAAGCCCGTCATAACTCAGCTCTGTGATCCAAATTGCCCCTGGGGGTTCACACTCTGACTTGTGATTCTCCAAGTCAAAGTGTGGCCTAGAGTAAACTCCTTGAGTTGAAAGAATTTCGAGTTTAACCTTAGAAAGAGGGGTTTCCTATAGAAATGAAGCAAATTTTGTAGCTGTTGATATATATATACATACATGCATACATATATAAAATTGAAAATCAAGAGTGGCTTGTCTGTATCAGAAGGCTGGGCACCACACCAGACTCCTTACATTTGGTGGGTTATGGACTCTGATTAGTTTCAACCCCACACCTTCATCTCACCTGTTCTCTGGCTTCGCTCCCCTGCATTCTGTCCTCATTGCCAGAATGAATTATTAGCAAGCATCAGGCCAGCTTTCTCACAGGCTCCACAAAAAATAGCAGCATTCACAGAGTAGTCTAGAAGACTCTCCACTGCTTAGTCCCTGCCTTAACCTCCTTCAGATGGGCACACCCACTGTTTCTATAACCTGAAAGGCCCTTGCTCACTCATTTATCTGGACCACACTTGAATTTCTCTTTGTCTTCCAATTCTCTGAGCTTCTATTCTTCCTGGAGATCGGGAGATGTGAAAGTTCTTTCCTTCCTAAAGCATTCCTTTAGGAGGCCTCTGAGGTTGAGTCAGATACCCCTCCTGTATCCCAACCAACACGGTCCTTCTCCTACCTCACAACTCATGGGACTTACTATAAACTTGTTGGCCTGGGACTTACTATAAACTTTCCCATTACCCACCAGCCCCTTGAGAGCAGGGATGATCTCTTTTCTTTCTCTGGCTCTCTAGAGATTCTACTGATCTATGGAGAATGAGCAAGAGGCTGGTGATCAAATAAATATGAGTAAATCATATTTGAAGGAATCCTTCCAAGGTGACTGTATATGTCAAGAGTCTCAACCCAACAGGGTAATGAATGCTTTCATCAGCCCTTGGAAGGATATAAAGAGCAGATGACATTCGAGCCAGGGAGCTCCGAGACATGGAATGGCCCAGCAGTTGTGAAATGACAGAGAGTGGGCTCATTGCTGCTTCCAATTGCCTATGGCATGGCATGCTGGCCACTGTTTGCCTGGGCACAGGTTAGTTTGTTTGCTTTTATAGTTCATTTACCATTTCCCTTGTACAGAGATGAGTGGTGGCATTAAAATCCTCCCTTCCAAAAGCCACCAAGGGTCCCAAGAAGAATTTTATACCAAACAGTAGAATGAGTCCCAAGGAGGCCCCAGGAGGCAGGAAGATGATGGGTATACTCAGACTATTATCCTTGAAATAGACCCTCCCAGTGCTCATGGTGATATTTTTAATGGCTGCCTATTAAATATGACAGTATGACTGGGTGAAATATTCTGGCAAGAGAGTAGAGAATGGACGGGTTTCTTGATTCTCAGATGGGGCAAGATCCTGTGTCTTCCCCATACTGCTCCCTGGGGCACTAGGTACAGCAGGCTGGCAGCCTCTCCCTGGTCTTTGGATGGCCTTTAGGGGTTACATGAATGCTTGCAAGATTCTTCTAATGAATTCCCACCATTTATTTCAAGCACTTGCCGTAGGTGGCTTGGGGAATTTTAAGTAGCATGAGAACTATATAGGCAGACCACCTGCTTCCATGCACTACATACACCCAGCACTGGTTTCACATTCACACAAGATGGGATAAGGTATAGTTCTTGAGTGGTTGCCAAATGTTCAAGAAGGCTCTGAGAACATCGGAAATGGAAGCTTCTTGTGGGGAGCCCTCTTAATACTGTGACCTGACTGTCAAGTGTGCCTTAGGTTTGTTCTCTCATAGATGGCTTCACCTGATGACCCTTCCTAAGACAACTTTTGAAAAATTCAACAGTGGTTTATGAAAAGACATGGTGGGATATTAAAAACCTAAGGGTATAAAATCTTCAATCTCTTCTGAAGTACAATTGTCTTCTTGCAGTACTGTAAGCAAGCTCTGACTCACTTCCCCTTGTGGATAGGATTTCCTCCATGTGAACTCCTAATGCACTGAGATTCTTGAGATGCCTTTGCCTTCCTCTAGTTTGACCCCCCTTAGTGTTCTTGGGCTTTGCTGAAGGTGTTTTAGCCACACAACACCATCGTTATAGCTCTTGGCATTACCTAAAATGGCCTTTATACTGGACTGGTCCCTGGGGATTATCACCCAGCACCTCAGATAGCTGTGGTCCATGCCTGTAGGAGCTCCATCATCAGAGGGCTTTCTCAGATCTTATGCCTATACCCCAGATAGTCATGGATGTGCCCTCCACATCAGTGAAGGCAACCCATGACCCCTAGTGTTAGCCAAACAAAAGCTTCAAGTTCAAAGGTCTCACGGGGCTCTCCCCAGACCCATCATGTACTTTGATCAAGTGCTGGCACATGGGCAATTCTTGGTGAAACCTTAGATGCACTAAACCCAGTCAAAGAGGTTGCCACTCAGCTCCAGACACCTGTTCTGGACAGTTAATCAACATGAACTATAAGGAAGAGAAGTCATGTGTACATTAATAGGTCAATGATCTTTTAATATTTCACCTTGAGTAGCACACTGGCACATATGTAAACACATACACACATATATGCATATATATATATACATACATATGTGTATGTGTGTGTATGTATCTACATTTCTCTGAGTATGACTAATACTGGTGATGATGATTACATGGAAGAGACATATTCATCTTTGATATTGTCCCTTGACTGATGGAAAGAAATACCATCTTATCTTGAATCCATGGGCTGTTACCATTTTATAATGTGATAGAGACAAGTAGCAGATGTAGAAAACAAACAAGTGTGACAGCTTCGAGCTCTTCTATGCACCCGAACAGATAAAATAAGCATTGTCAGAGGGAGAGGCTGTGGGCTGAGGGGGAAGCAGGGCACTGCTTGAGCAAGGAAGTCTGTGAAGAGGAGCCGTGTGAGCCGAGGCCTGAAGGAGTGTGGGAGGCACACACAGACCCGAGGGAAGAATGCTTCAGACCATCTGGGTAGCAGGCACAATGGTCTTAAGATGGGAATGAATGCGGTTGAGGACAGAAAGGCTGGAGTACACAGAGAAGCATTGAAGAGCAGATGACAGGAGCAGGGCAGGGCAGCCATCTTGGATTACCTGAAGCCCAATTCAAAGACAGCAGAGAGCCCTGGGCATGGAGACATAACCTGGTTTATGCTTCAGGGAACTCTGCCTTGTGCAAGATGAGGAATAGGTGGCACGGTGGAGGCAGAAAAGAAGCAAAGGTTTGCATGATGAGTCCTGATACTCGGGCTGTAGAGGTTGTGGTACTGGGTTGGGGTCGGTGTGCAGATGTGCTTTGAAAGCAGCATCGCTAGGACATATTCATGGGTTGTATGTAGAGTCCAAGGGAAGGAGAAGAATAAGAAATGACCTCAAGGTTCTTCATGTGGGCAATTGGGTAGGTGGTTGTGACATATATTAAGAGGAGGAAAGAAAGCTCAGTTATATTAAGGAAGAAAAAAATCATAGCCTATTGTAAGGAGCCCAGAGAGGGTCAGGAGAAGGCAGTTGTGCATTGACTCCAGGAGTGTCAGTGCGACATAAGCCGACGTGACAGTGAGGGGAATAAACATGTCCTGAATCTGTGGAGATGGGTGAGAGCTGCCTTGGGAAAATGTGAAGGATATAGTTCACAGTTAAAGGAGCACAGCCTAGAGTGGAGCAGAAGAGTCCGGGCAGAACAGCATCCTGGAAGGCCCAGGACTAGAGGATTCTGGGAGAGGGGCATGCCTGTGCCCAGCAACTGAAATACCTGTGGGGAGAAGGCAGAGTGCTGATGCAGGACATTGGTATTGATAGCAGGGAGCAGAGCCGTGCTGGTTCAGTAAATGAAATGGGAGTTAGATTAGATTGTTTTTAGGAGAGCCTGTGGGATTAAGAAATGCCAACGATAAATAAGACCTTCAACTTGGAGACTTTCCTCCTATGGGAAGCATAAAAAAGTGAGGCATGGTCTGCATGGAGATAGATGCTTCGAGTAAAGGCAACTTGGATTTGTCCACAGGAGTTGAGGGAAAATATGCATGAACGAAGCAATTCAGGAACTAGAGGCCCAGGGTGTGAGCTGGATCATTGCTGTGGATGATGACGTGTCCAGGAACAGTGGCCATGGGGGGAGGGGGCTCAAGAAGGACAGGAGCTAAGGTCTTCCCTGAGTGGTAGAGACAATTGGGTTCTGAGGAGGAGGAGGGGGAGGAAGGGTGAACGAATGAGCTCATCTGTTTCACAGGATGCACTGGAAGAGGGAACGAGATGTCAACAGAGCGGCCAGGGTAGCCAGCATGCCTCCGAGGATGTGACACACAGATGTGGGGCTGCAGGGAAAGCTGGGTCCTCAGAGCTATATCCGAGTAGCAAAGTAAACTTTCCAATAGCAAAAGGGAAGGATAATTGAGTTTTGTCAGGAGTTTTGAGGACAGCTGAAGTGGGGCACCTGGGCATGCTCAGCTTTTACTCCAGTCAGACAAGGGCTATTTGTCTGGAAGACACAAAGCTCCATCCATGCCACAGAATGTTTGTATGCAGGCAAGGTGTGTGTGTGTGTGTGTGCGCGTGTGTGTACTTGCCAGCACGGGCACGTGCACTCGTGTGCATGTGGTGACCAAAGCTCAAAGACGGTTGACTTCCTTAGTTAATTCTCACTTGATTGATTTTATTTAATGTTCTTATTTGACAATACTGCAGATTGAAATCAGGGCCTCCTACATGTGAGGCAAGTGTTTTTCTGATGAGTACACCCCCAAACCTCTTATTTATTTGTATTTATTTACTTTTAATTTATGTTTTTTTTTTTTAAATGAAGGCCTCTCACTGAACCTGAAGTTCATGATTTGGTTAAACTGACTGGCCATTGACGGACTCTGTAGATATAGCACTGGGTTTACAGATGCATGCAGCTGTGCTAGTTTGGGGGGGGGGTATTGTTGTTTGGTTTGGTTTGGTTTTTTTAACATGGAGGCTGGAGATTGGCACTCTGGTCCTGATGCTCAGAGGACAAGTACTTTACCAACTGAACCATCTCCCTCCCCAGAGGTACACACCTCAGACTTTGTCTAATTCCTGCTAGGTGGTGGTTGGGGCTAGAGATTATCAGCATTACACCTTTCAACACACTCAAGAGTATCAGGAGATCTAATGGTTCTGAAAACCCTGCCACTGGAACCACTGCCAGGTGGGCTGTGAGATGCTATTATCACATGGGCTGGGTACACTGGTATCCACTCAAATTCATTGCCAAGGGGGGGACGATCCCATAGATGCTTCAGGTTCTGGCAGCCTGCTCTGGCCAGGCTCTATTCCTGGAGCTGACCCCAGTCACCCAAACTCAAGCACTGTGCTTTCAGAGAACTCCACAGGAAAAAGAAGCCCAGAAGTTGCTAATTTTGAGGCCAGACAACACTTTAATGTTTTAGGAAAGTCCTGAGTCATCTACCCAAGGAGACACGGTTCATCAGCCTGACTCTTCTGTTTCTTCCTCAGAAGCAACAGCGATTTTTCTCTGTCTAAATGAGGAACTTCAAGGTCCCTGTCAACATCCTGAAAGTCTCCAATGATAAGGATGAGAAACTAGCCACATTACAGTCATAACTTGTAATGACAAATCCATATATGATATCAAATTCAACTGACATCACATTTCCAAAAATGGATAGAAACCAAGGGATAGAATGTAGAAGAACATGTGAAATTTTTGTATAAAAGGGGAAATGTACAATGGTTTACCCAATATGATGTTAGTCAGAAGTAAGTTCAAAGGAAATTGAGCTCAATACCGTGATCACATATATACATACACACATATATAAATATACATATAGATGCATATGCACTTATATACACTGATATACATATATACACATATGTATATGTGTATACATACATATTTCTTTTTATAAATTGATGGATACAGTCAGGCAAATGACTGGTCAATTCAGTCCAATATTTAACTACTTAAAAGACGAGTTGCTGTCCACATGGGCATAATGTGGTGGAGGCGTTAGCTCACTCAAAAGGGACGGAACACTTCAATTTACATTAAGTAGATTATACTGATTTAGCCTAATTGAAGAGGTTTGGCAATGTTTAATAACAGTTTACTAAAAATGGAAGGAAAAAACCCAACAACCCTTCGACTAACACAGAAAACAGTAGCATGCCAGGATTGGGAAGCAATCGAGAAGTGACAACGTTTGACATTCGTGGTGATTTTTAAAAGAGGAAAAGAGTTGGGGATGTGAGATCTGAGTCCCATCAGGTCACCACAGTTATAGATGCCCGCGAGTCCGACAGATGCCATGAATGTACGTTGTATTTCCCCACAGTAGTCACCATTTAGTGACTGCATCTTTCAGTCCTTTGTGTTTTTTTTTTTCCTGACACATGGTGAAGAGACTGTTCCTCCATTTCTGTTGAAACTCAGTTTCCTTGGTGTTAGTGGGAGTTTTCAGCTTAGGGAGGGCAATAACTCAGAACTAAAACGTGAGTGAGGGCCTACCGGGCAAGCCCAAGGGAAGAGATTGTCTTCCATGTCCTATGAGCACACTAAGACAGTGAGAGCATCTGGGGAGCGCTGGAACTTGGGGTGAGGGAGAAGCTGAAGTTCTAAGAACTCAGCTGTTTGGGCTAGGAGCAAGTCTATGCCCCTACCCTGAGCACACAGAGAAAAGCGTTCGAGACCCCTCTGCCTAGCCACCTCTGTCTGATTTGCTCCTATTTTCTGAGCAGTCTGCCAGGCTGTGTTTTCAGCCCCCATCCCCTACCCCCAGATTGCTTGATTCATTTTCTTGTCATATAAAGTTTTGATATATAAATGTTTTGGTTTTTTGAAGCAGGGTTTCTCTGTGTAGCCCTGGTTGTCCTGGAACACACTTTGTAGACCAGGCTGGCCTCAAACTTAGAGATCCACCTGCCCCAGCCTCCCAAATGCTAGGATTAAAGGCATGCACCACCAGCACCCAGCTTTTATGGACCTTCAAAAAAAAATTAGGACAAGCTCTCTCTATGAAGCCCTTGCTAGTCTAGAGCTCTTTATGTAGACCAGGCTAGCCTCTAACTTGCAGAGCCCCACAGCCTCTGCCTCCTGAGTGCTGAGATTCAGGGTACTATGACCCCACCCCAGCTGACTATATCCTTTTGATTGCTTGTTTCTTCTCACTCTTCTCCATCTCCCTCTCTCCCTCCCTCCCTCCCTCCCCTCCTATGTTCTCACTTTGTAGCCCAAGCTAGCCCTAACCTCCTGTTTCTTCTGTTTCTACCTCTCAGAGTACTGAGATCACAGGAATATACTACCACACCTAGGCTTAGCTTAGTCTTGTTCTTACTTGAAGGCAAATGAAAGCATAATGCTTTTCTCCTCTTCAATTTCATGGTGCAAGGAAGTTGCAAGTCTTCCCAAATCCTATATTTTGTCCTATTAGATACAAGAGATTATTCCAAAATCATATGCATCTCTCTCTCTCTCTCTCTCTCTCTCTCTCTCTCTCTCTCTCTCTCTCTTTCTGTGTGTGTGTGTGTGTGTGTGTGTGTGTGTGTGTGTATTACCCAGCATAAACTTTATTAATGGATATCATCTTTTGGACTTGGATCATTGTATATAACCTCACTACTTCTTTATGTCTTTTCTTCCTCTACATTGTAGCCAAAGTGACCTTTCAAACTTAGGAACTAACCATGTCATTCCTACTGAAAAACACCACTAGCTTCCCATTGCTACTAGAATATGCTCTATGACTCACAAACCTGTTCTCAGTGAGTAAGGCCCTGCCTGACACCCAGCAGGATTATTACTCCATGCCCTTCTGGGCCTCAGCTGTGCCAGGGCCATTCCTCATTGATACCTTTGCCTTGATTTTGCCTCTTGCAGTTCTCCTGCCCTTGAAGAGCACTGGCTGACTCCTTTATGCTGAGGTCCTCTTAGACCTAATCCCACTTTCTTAAACAATCTCTCCTGGTCATGCCACTCTCAAGCTATAGTGACAGAACTTCCAAATAATAAGAAGAAACAATAATATTTTCAAGGGGTATGAGAGACAACTCATGGAATAAGAATGCTTTCTACACAAGCGTAAGGACCCAAGTTTGAAGCCCCAGCACTCACATAAAAAAAAAAAAAACATGAATGGTCACATATGACCATCCCCCAACACTAGGACAAGTGGGTGCTGGGAGCTCTCTGGCCAGTAGCCTAAGTAGACAAGCTTCTGGTGCAGTGAGAGAAAGGCAGAGACTGACAGAAGAAGACACCTGATACCCTTCTCTGGCCTCTGCATGCGTACACATGAGCATGCATATGCATGCATGAATACATACATACATACATACATACATACACACACACTCACACACACACAGAGTCACACAAAACCAAAAAATAGTTCACATATTAAATATGTTTTGGATATATACTTAAGAGATTGCATCAACAAGCTGATTGACATATACGTCACCTTTCATAACTACTGTGTGTGTGTGTGTGTGTGTGTGTGTGTGTGTGTGTGTGTGTTTGCACATGTATGCGCAGGTGCCAGTGGAGTCCAGAAGAGAGTGTCAGACCCCCCAGGACTGGAGTTGCAGGCCTGCCAGGATAGCTTCTGGGATCTGAACTGAGTCCTCTGCAAGACTAGCCGGCGCTCTCAACCAAACCATCTCCCAGTTTCTGCAGCTTTCTTTGAGATAGTAATTTTATTTCCTTTGGATAGATGCCCAGAAGTGGGCCCAAATCCATCTTGAATGGCTCTCCACCTCCACTACAATGTTCTGCATGTTACGGTTTTATTTCCCTAATAGCACTCTCGCTGTCTACAGTGATCTCGGGAGTCGATTTCATAGCATCCTTCCTCTAACAGAAACTAAACACCATGAGAGAAGGACTTGGTGTTTGACTAAATAGTAGGTATTCCATCATAAGCTGCTGATAAAAGAGTCAATGAGAGGAGTGCACCCAGGAGACAACACAGAATGGTTACATCTTCACAACAAGAATAAAATATATGTTAATTAAAATAGTGGTAGTGCATGTGCAAGACAGATTTGTTGGGTTTTTTCCTTTATCTTTATTTTATGGGTATGATGATTTGTTTGCATGCATATCTGTGTACCATGTTGGGTTTTTTTCCTTTATCTTTATGGGTATGATGATTTATTTGCATGCCTATCTGTGTACCATGTTGGTTTTTTTCCTTTATCTTTATTTTATGGGTATGATGATTTGTTTGCATGCCTATCTGTGTACCATGCACTCACAGAGGCCAAAAGAATGCATCAGATCCCCCAGGACTGGAGTTACAGATGGTTGTGAGCCACCTTGTACGCACTGGAAATTAACCTCAGGTCCTCTTCAAGAGCAGCTACTGTTCTTAATTCTTCCTCAAACTCCCAGACTTGGAAGTTTTTGTTGCTGCTGTTGTTGTTTGTTTGTTGGGTTTTTTTATTTGTTTTGATTTCAGTGGGTCTAAGTGATAAGATGATAGGAGTGTTTCTTTTGTTGGTGAGTTGCTATGAGTTGGGTGTCTTTGGTTTGGGTTGTTTTTAAGAGATGGAATCTACTGTGCTGTTGCCCAGAGTGGCCCTGAACTTCCTATCCTTCTTCTGCTTACCAATTCCTGGGATCACAGGAGTGCACCAGCGAGCTGGAGAGAGCATTTCAAAACACTAAGAAACCCCGGAAACTATTACCCTAGAGGCCACACAGCCTTGGCAAAAGCTAGTGGAGTGCTCTGTCTTCGATGTCCGTGCTTAGCTCAAACTAAATTAAGACTTAATGGGCACCCTTTTTTTCTTTAGTGTAGCTCGTACTCAGATGAACAATAACACAGATGAGAGCAGGGCAGGAGGACCACCAGCATGGTTCTGCATCCTCAGGGTCTGGTTCTATTAAAAAGACAAAAGAAACAGGAGGCTTTCTCCATCTGAGGATGGCTGAACTCCCCATTTCTGTTTTTCCAGTAAGCTCACAGCCCCATCCTGAGGGAGGGAGGGACAGGAATACAAATCCATCCTCCTTCAGAGCCCTGTGGAATAGAAAGAAGCTCAAGGGACGAGGCTCGCCCACGCGTGGACTTGTCTCCAGCGTGTGGTGTCTCCTGCCTAAACGCACCCACTGACCTCTGCCTCTTCAAAGGCAAAACTTGATCCATTAATGTTCTCCTGTGTTGGTTTCATAAAACATTTGGATGGGCCCTTCTTCACAAATGAATAAAAATGAGTAAAGTCCTCAGAATAAAAGGAAAGCCAGGACTGGCTTCCAGAAGCACGAGGCAACCCAGAGCGCCCATCTGCAGCCAAACCCTGCAACAGACCCAGACACAGCTTAGAGGCTGGCAACAAGTCTGCCTGCGGGTTCTGCCAAGGAGCCAGATGCTGTTGCTTCCAAAGCTTGGCATCGGGGCCCCTGATTGCCATCCAACAAAGAGGAAAAATAGGAGTGATATAATGTGGTGGGCTAAAACACATCCCACCTCAACCTTCTTTATTACTCACTGAAAAAAAATATGGAAGATATTTATGGGAAAGTACCAATGTTTTTGGAAATATTGAACATACATTAGCTACAACACCATTTTTGCCAAATGGGAAATATATTTAAATTATGCAGGCTGCGTCTGTCTAAAAATAAATTGTCATCTTTTCTGATCAATGTATATGTCCAGGATATGGAAATGACTCTGCTAATTGAGGATGCTGTCAACTAGTGCACTTGTAAGTTACCAAGAAGTTGTGAAGATGTCTGTCTGTGGATGAGCATAAAATAGCAATTAATGTTGTTGTAATATAGAGCGAGTTTGAGAAGGACCCATCCAACGAAGGTGGGGTGCTGAGTTTCATGGTTATATAAAGAATTAGGAGCTATGTTGGGTTGGATGAGATAAGATGTTTACGAAAAAAGTATAATGTGGAATGTGGTGGAAGATGGCGTTTGCCAAGGCTCCGGGGTAGTATTAATAACCCACTCTATATGACAAAGTGTTGCTATGCACCGAAAGTTCACTGTCACTCACCGTCTGGGGCTGAGATGAGCAAGTGCCACTTAGGACATTACTGGGGATGGTTCTATTGTTTCCAGAGTGGCTCAGAAATCTACATCTAAAAACTAGAAAAATAGAGGAAGGTGTGGGATGGCGTCATCCTTGCCCAGCGGGATGCTGGGAGTCACTTAGACCACTCTGCTTCCCCTTCCCCTGGATTCACCATCACCTTGACTCCTGCCCCCAAAGTCACCGCTGGGCACAGCAGTGCCGCAGGAGCTGGTTCCAGGAGGCTTGAGCTCAAGTATGTACTGCCTCAGCACACCAGCACGGGCAAATCTGTCATCCTAGCTCGCTGACAGGCATTTGAAACTAGGGAACAATCTGTGAAGGAAACAAGGAGACGGAGAGGACCCCAGAGGAGAAAAAGCCCCCGCACTGCTCCACCAGGCTAGGATACTGAATTTCTGTCTAAACAGAACATGAATCTAGAAATTATTTTTAATTTAAAAAATTTAAACATAGATACATAACCTATAATTGCAGCCTTTTGGAAGGCTGCAATGTGAATCATTGTAACTCAATTGTTACTTTTACTGGGTGTGCTGTCACATGCTGGAAACCTCAGCACTTTCAAGACTGAGGTAGGGTGAGGTGGTTGAGGCCAGCCTGGGCTACAGAGCAAATTCTAAGCCAACCTCGGTTGCATAGTGAGTCTCTGTTTCAAAAGGGAAAAAATAAACAGTCAAATTAATTTTGAATCCAAGATCCTTGGATTCTTTATATAAGGAAATAATAATAAATCATATTAAATACAAAGGTTATTCCAAAGAGAAATTATGCACTGTCTTTTTTTTAAAAAATTAAAGTTATTGTGCTTTCTATAGGAATCACCCTTTACAGAAAATAACAGGCTCCAAAGAAATGGGGTGTTTTCCCATAGAATCTCTTCACATCCTCTTGTTCCCATTCATTTCAGGGAGCATGTTACACTGAGGAGCAGACTGCAAAGATCTAGTTTGATTGTTTACCCTGCTTTGGGGACAAATGCATCTCTCCACAGAGGCCCGCACTCGCCTATAGAAGCCTGCCGGCCCTCCGTGTATGACAGAGCTAATGAGCATGCACCTGGGTCTCAGGTCCCAAGAGAAGACACTACCAAGGCCTCATCCCCTTTATCTGCAGGTAGCCGGATGCAGGCTGGTTTCGATGGTTCTACTTATGCTGAGAGGAAGGGAGGCAAGAGAGAAAAGCGAGGACAAGTTTTCATTTCAGTTAGACCTTGTTTGGTCTGGTAGGTTGGCCAAGAGTTCCAAGCATTAGATGCCTGAAGCATCTAATGCCCTCTTCTGGCATCCTCCTGCACATGTACACACACACTCACACAGACACACATAGTGGAACAGCTATTTCACCTCAACAGCCTTGACAGAAGACAGCATTGGTTTCCCCCGGAGCTGGCGTTACATGCAGTTGTGAGCCAACCATGATGGGTGCTAATCAAACTCATGTCCTCTGAAAGAGCAAGCAGCACTTTTAACTGCTAAATCATCTCTTCAGACCCATAAAATGAATATGAAAAAAAATAAATTAAAAAAGTAGATCGTTTCACTATTCATACACCTTCTCATTGGTCTTCCCAAGAGTCAGAAAGAAGCTTCTGCTCCAAGTCAGCAAACCAAAGAGTTTGCAAAGTGTCCTTTTTCAGCATAGTTCTGAATTGAAGCAGGCGGTGTTAGGTCTAACTCAGGTTTAAAATGTTAGGATGCAAAACTCAGGTCCTCACTGCTACAGTCAGTAGATCCAGCCAGCCCGTCAAGTTAGGGCCATGATTTGTGTCACCATAGAGAATGATAAATCACATCTGAAGACAGAACAACTGGAATGGCCGCCACCATATCATAGATCATGATGCGCCCCATCCTTTCCAAACATTATTTACAGATAGCAGAGGTCAGGGGCAGCAAGGCACAAATGGGTATTAATCTTTGTTCTCTCGGGGCTCGGCAGGCTCCTGTGCCTCCGAGTCTTCCCATAATTTCCAGCAATGTGATAATCTCTAGTTATGTGCAGTTGGTCCAAAAGGGATCAAATGTAAATATTACCCAAAAGAAGGCATGTTTCAAAACCCCATCAATCAAAGCCTTTGAGAACTCTTGTTGCTGTAGCGTTCTGGAGAGGATTACTATGGGAGGATTTGCTCCAGAAAAGAGTTACTGAAGTACATGAAGGAGACCATGGTGTGGAAGGCAGAGGGGGGAGGCAGGCATGCCCATGGGGGGCTGGAGCAACAAGGCCTTCCTAACCTGCAGCAGGCGTATGGCTTCATTTTTGCCCAGAATGGGTGGGTCCTTGTCAGAACCTTGCTAACAACTTCTCAATTCTGGACCCTAATCCCACGTCTCATAGCCAATCTAGTGAGTCTTTTTTTTTTCTTTTGATGCAAAAATACATCTTAGAATGATAATTTTTGCTTTTGAAATGTTTTGGCTACAAGTAATTTAAATGATGATTGGCGGCAGCGGCTTCCTGGCAGTTCTTGAGCCTGCTTAGGAATTCTTGTGAAAAAACAAAACTATAGATTTTGTTGGTTTCAAACGTGTCATTTAATTAACAGTCAGTTGTCCGTATCTGGAAGTTCTGCATACCATGTTGGATAGGAAATACTCGGGGGAAAGTGTGTCTATAATGAACTCATATGGGCTTCTATTTATGTTTTTTATATTAGCCCCTAAGCAATGCAGTAAAACAATTATTTCAATAATACTTTCAATCTACACTGGGTGTTTAAAGCCATCTAGAGATGATTTAAATTATTTGGGGGTTTCATATGTTTATATGCAAATATTTTACCATTTTGTATAGCACAGGAATGTCTGATTTAGGTGTGGGAGCATTGTCCCAAGCTGGTCCCCCATGGACACTAAAGGACAATTGTACTAAGCTAAGCAATTAAATAAGTCATTATGATGCCATTTCCACAAATTGAAATTTTATTAATTCAATTTAATAGTTTTCTTTGGGGCCCAATAAAGTGTTCAATCCTCATCCATTTTTATAGATTCCTAAACACCTGTATCTAAAGCTGGAGTCTGACTCATAAACCCTCAAGAGTTAAAATCATCGCACGAGGCAGTGGGGATTCTGCTCATTCCGTTCTGCATCTCTGTGAACTGCATCCCACCAGCTCTCTGCTTCCTCTATAATCTCCTCACAGTTAAGCACCCAGAACTCATGTGAGTCCCCAGAAAGCTGTCCTGTGATAGAAGAACCATTGAGCCAGTCCACAGCCCACTGTAGAAGCCTAGCACAGAGTGGCCTCTGGGACTCAAACACAAGACAGTTCCAGATCCTTGCACATGATCCTGATAGTTGAGCCCTCTTTCAGGAGACCCTGAATCCTGGAGAGGACGGTCAATGCTGACAAGGGCTCTGTCCTTCATCATGAATGTTTGTAATCAACATCCCGTCCACCACTCAAGCGTATTAGCTGCTGTTGCATCTCTGAGACCAAAACACCAGACAGAAACGCCAGAAAGGAGAAAGTTTGACTTGGCCCATGGTTTCTGAGTTTCAGTGCATTGTGCTGGGGAAGGCATGGTTCAGGGCGGTGCCACTGTGCGGCCCCCACATCCCAGCAGATCAGGAAGGAAAGAGCAACTGGAACCTGATGTGGATATAGCCTTCAAAGCCTTATCCTCAGCGACGTGGTTCCAACAGGTAGCCCCCAAGACCCCCAAAAGGTTCTATGGCCTCCTAAAATAGCACTAGTGTCTGGGGAGCAAGGAACTGACATATGAGCCTGTGGGGACATTTCAGATTCAAATCAGCACGTCATTAGCTGCCTTAGGATTTAGGCCTGAGGCATACACTTCCTGATATATTGAACTGCAACACAGACTAAGAGGAGGTGTGAGCACCTCCATCTTGGCTCAGCTGGAGAATGTAGTAAGGGCATCTCCTTTCCTTGCCTCCCTGGCTTAGTTTGCTCTCAGAACAGTACATAATATACAGCCCGTGACAGATATGCCAACTACACCCTTCAGTAAAACATGCAGAGGCAAGGACCCTTTCTTGACCTTTTTCTTGTCTTTGGATATGCTGCCAGGTCTTTTCTTGCTTCCTGTGCTGGTGAGGTGTCATATTGTGTCAATGCTACAATTCCTGCCATAGGCAGATCATTTGGTCTGTGATTTTTGACCCTGGGGTTTTGCCTCCATCTTCCAGAGTTATCACATATCACCTGTGGCGTTCAATGTCTCTCTCCCTCCCCACCTCCCTCCCTCCCTCACTCTTTTCCTCTCTCCTATGGATACCATCTATTCTTAACTAAGCAGAAATATCACTCACCCTAATTCCCACCAAGATCAAATCCCCAACCCAAAGCAGTAGTATGCCATGACCAAATTGCATTCATTTAAAGACACCTCACATCAGCTTCTGGCTTCCACATCCATGCACATGCACACCCAAACACACACACACACACACACACACACACACACACACACACCCAAACACACACACACACACACACACATACACATACACACACACACACACAAAGTAAAGGCAATCTTCCTTGCTGGATGTGGAGTTCCATGCCTATAAGCCCAGCACTTGGGAAACTGAGGTAGGAGGATTGCTTTGAGTTTGAGGGCAGTACGTGGTAAGTTCCTGTCTCAAACAAACCTTAATAACAATCAAATACAGGCATCCTATCAGGACTTCCTTTATGGCTGTTAAAATACTTAAGACAACCATTTTGTATTTTGGTTCCTCTTGGATTCTTCTTGACTTCCTGGTCATTTCTGGTCATCTCTTTGTTCCGCTGTCACATTCTGATGCCTATTGACCATATCTGGACACCCTATTCCCAGCTGTGCAGTCCACCCCACTCTCTCCTCAATCTAATCCTTCAGATGATTTCTTTTTATCCAAATTCCCCACACCACCAGCTACTATCCTCTAATGTGTGAGGGATGCAGCGCCAAATCTGGATGCTCTGATGCCTGGGTCTTAGAAACGCTATCTCCAAATCACCTTCAGCTGTTGACCTGTGTACCCTAGTTACATCCCAGCATGCCTGCTCCTGACTCAGTTGTCATTTTCTTCTTTAAAGCTCTCACAATTTGGGGACTGAAGAGATGGCTAGGTGGGTGACAGCACTTGCTGCATAAGTATGGGGACCTAACTCCCAGATTAAAGGCCAGATGTATCTTCATGCATCACTAATCCCAGAACTGGGGGAGAGGGAAAAGCAGAGGCAGGAGGATCACAGATGTTTGTTGCCCACCCAGTCTATCCCAAAACTTGCAAGCTCCAGATTCAATAAAAGACCCTGACCAGAGTGAATAAGACCTAGAGCAAGAGAGATAGAGTCTCAACTTCCCCCTCTTTCTCTCTCTCTCTCACTCACACACACACACACACACAGGCACACATATAGAGACACACAGACACACAGACATATATACGTATACAGACACACACACAGACATTCACACAGGCACAGGGACACACAGGCACACAGACATATACACACACATATAGACACAGAGACACATAAGCACACAGATATACACAGACACAGAGACACACAGGCACACACACAGGCACACAGACATATACACACAGAGAGAGACACACAGACATACACACAGGCACAGAGACACACAGGCACACAGACGTACACACACACACACACATAGACACATACACAGACATGCACACACAGACACAGACACACAAGCACACAGACATATACACATACAGACACAGAGACACACAGGCACACATACAGAGAGGCACACAGGAACATAGACATATACACATACAGACACATACACAGACACACACACACACACACACACACACACACACACACAAAACTACCATAACATACACATATGGCTTCTAAAAACGTTTTTAGCTTTTTTAAACGTAAAAGTTCTTTTTAGCTTACCACCTTTCACTTATTTATTGGGGAGGGAGCTGCCATCTGACTTGTGCTTCCACATCACTGTCCATCATCACAGAGAGTAAGGACAGTGTGAGCACAGTTGACACAGAGGCCATGCAGAGGCGCTGCTTGCTGACTGCTCCCCAGAGCTGCCTCAGCCTACTCTCCTTGTTCTGTTTTTGAAATTTTTCTTCTCTTATACAATACCTCCTGACCACAGCTTCCCCTCCCTCCACTCTCCCCAGTTCTACCACATCTCCCCCGTCCCCAAGACCTACCCCCTCCATTTTTCCTCCCCCCAAAAAAGCGGGCCTCCCAGGAATGTCAACAGAACATGGTACCATAAGATACAATAAGACCAGGCACAAACCCTTACCTCAAGGGTAGGTGAGGAACCCACTAGGAGGGAAGGAGTCCCAAGAGCAAGCAAGAGAGTCAGAAACACCCCCAGCTCCCACTGTGAGGAGTCCCACAGAGCCCCAAAGCTACACAACCATAACCTACGTGTAGAGGGCCTAGTGCAAACCCTGCAGGCTCTGATTATCACTTTAGCCTCTGTGATTCCCTACTTACTTACTCTTTTTTTGTCTGATGCTAGAGAGGAACCCAGCACTCTACCCCACACACTAAGCAAAGTGCTCTACCCCTGAGATACACCTCAGCCACTCATCTTTTAACTTACAGCGTAATTTATTTATTATAATGTCATCTTGCACATTTTGAGAATATTACCTTTCCAGAATGTCAGCATTACAAGAACAGGAGCTTTGTGTCTGTTTTTTTTTTCTTTTCTTTTCTCTCTGTTACATAACAAATGTCTACAACAGTTCATGACATTCAATAGTCACTCAACAAACATGAGCTGAGCAAGTGAATGAGTATCTCTTTCAGTGACTGAGATAAAGATTCACACGACAAGAAATCTTTCCTAACTAGTGCTATAGATTCTTGATGTCAAGTGTTAATGTCTATGAATGGAGCCAAAGGATCCCTCTTAAAATCTTAAACAGACTCCAGCTCTTTGATTCCTGGGCAGACTTTAAAATGCAGCAATCTCATTAACTGTGTAAACACTCCAAAGGAGAGAAGGATCATCATCCAGGCAGGATGTAGTGATGTGTGAATCCGAAATGGGGCTACCTCCATCTCAGAAACCTAATGTATTGAACAAGTACACCCGACAGGTTTCCCACTTCACTGGAACACATCTTTGTTTGTTTAACTGAGAGCTTGGCAATAGCAGGAGGGACCACCACGAACACAACGGTGCATTTGCCTTTCCTGAAATGGTCTTCCTCTGTGCACTTCAAGCACCTTGCAAAGAATGTCCGTAAAAGAGCAATCAGACCTGAAGGGCTATGATGACACAAAAAGTCCGTCTGCTTTGCTCTACTTCAGAAGGCAGAGCTGGGACATGCAGGTAGAGAGCATGGGAAGATGGCTGGGGGGTGGGGGGCAGGATATTCCAACAGCAGTCTGGATTTAAAGATGAAACGAACACTTTGAATATAGATGTCTACAGTCCCAGGAAGAGTATGCATGGGGATGACTGCCGCTTGCCAGGAATGGCATGAACCCCACTGCTTTGAGCAAAGGGCTCTTTAACAGGCTGGGATCCTGTTAGATCAATACGGGTAATAGCAAGTCAGATCCATAACTTGCTGTGTTTGGGGGTCAGAAGGAATTCACAGTAGCTAGAGGATGAGTATATGGATTACATATGAGAGATCCCCCAAAAGACATGTGCCACCAGCCTTGGTGCTGTTGGAAAGACACATTTTGGGAGATAGAACTCAGTGGGAGAGCATTAGGTCACATCCCCTTTCTGTGTCTGTTTATCACCATCCATTCCTGCCCCTCTCCCCTCTGTTTCCTCTCCATATCCCAGACACCATCTGCCATGCCTCACTGTGGCCCAGTGGAAACAGGACCTAGCAACAATAGACCGATAAACCTTTCTTCTCTGAGTTTATCTCCTCAGGTATTTTGTCACAGCCACAGAAAGATGGCTAACATCCACAGCAAGCCGCCTGGCTGGTGAGTAAACTGAGGTATAAGAAAATGAAACAGATGACCTGAATTTTCAGAGTGAAAATTCATGAAAAGAGCCCATATTTCCAAATCCCATTTTTCTTTCACATCGGTTAAAATTAGCTTTCAAAGTGAAAAGTATCAATCAAATGTGAAGGGCAAGGCAGAAATGTTTCCATATTCTTTCCACTCAAATGAAAAAGCATCAGCCTCCTAGCAATCAAAATCCACTTCACAGAATCCAAATTAAGTTAAGATAGCGTCATGGGGAGGAGCAACCATTTTTAATTGTTTCTGTGAGTAGTCAAAACCATCCCAAAAGGGAGATGGTTTTGGAACAGGAGGTGGCAGGTACAGACACCATGAGTCCCAGAACAGTTCCCTAGGAACAGCATTAGGTGTTCAAGATTGCTGACCTCGGAGCAAGCTGACTGAATCATAGAAAGTCGGCACCAAAAGATGAATCATGGTATGCACTCACTAATAAGTGGATATTAACCTAGAAAACTGGAATACCCAAAACATAATCCACACATCAAATGAGGTACAAGAAGAACAGAGGAATGGCCCCTTGTTCTGAAAAGACTCAGTGAAGCAGTATAGAGCAAAATCAGAACAGGGAAGTGGGAAGGGTTGGGTGGGAAAACAGGGGGAGGGAAGGGGACTGATGGGACTTTCGGGGAGTGGGGGTCCAGAAAAGGGGAAATCATTTGAAATGTAAATAAATGTATCAATAAATTTAAAAAAGAAAAGAAAAGAAAAGAAAGTCGGCACCAAGACCAGTAACAAATGCTTCTAGTGTAGCTTTCTAAGTTACATCTCTGGTCCCTTACTCCTGCCACACTGAGCTCTAGAAATGACCCTGGCAAATTGTCTTGAACCTATCTCTAAGTTACACTCGGGTCCTGTAATTGGGCATATCACAAGTATCTGTTATCGGTTGTTTTTACCTCTTGTCTCCCTGGCCCTGAATGTATTGAAAAGGGCTGGAAGGCCCAAAGGGAACTGAAGAAAGCTCTAGGCTCCAAGGACATCCACTTCTCCCAAGGTGGAGTAGCAGAAAGTTGGAAAAGGCCAGTACCTCGGAGTTGAAAGGGACACTAAAAAGGATCCTCTGTGGCTCTTTACCTTGTGTATATTTCCAGGTGATCCCAAAATCATGAAACTAAGAAGAATACCATTTGGGAGTATTTTCATTGTGCAATCTGAGGCTTAGGCATTTTGAAAGCCATGCCTCTTTGGAAGGAGAAGGGGCATTTCCTACCAGAAAGACACAAAGTCTACAGACAAAACCATGCCGAACAAAACTGCCTGACTCAGCCTCTTGAAGCCGGAGAAATGGCTCAGCGCTAGAGTGTCTCCTGCTCTCTCAGAAGGCACAAGTCCCACAGGCACAGTGAATAGCTCACAAATGCCTATATCCCCAGCTCCCAGGGATCTGTGGCCACCTGACCTCACGTGCACAACTCACACATATAATTCAAATCTAAAATATCTCTTTAAAAGAAAGTGGCTGCCTTGAAGATCTATCCTGTTGGGGTCTTTAGATTCTAAACTGAAAAACCATGTAAACCCATCAGTATTGGTTTTAAGAAGCTCTTTTAAACTGATTTTGTTTATGTTTGTTTTTGTTTCTTGAGGCAGTGTGTAACCTACGCTGGCCTCAACCCATGATCTTCCTATCTCAGTCTCACTAGTACTAGGATTGGATTGTCTGAGCAAAGGGCTTTGGGGACTCATATTAATTCTCCATCGCTGTCCTTGAGGAACCTTCAATTGCCCACAGCTGCTGACTTGCTACACAGAATACAGGATGAAACCGTGGACTAATGTTAAATGTGCCTGCTTTCCCTGAGTGGCTAAGGGGAAGGTTGGGGAGTAAGGATTGCTGTGATCTACTTTAGTTCTAGAATAATCTGAATTTAGTTTTAGGTATAATCTGGATGCACTCAAAATTAGGAGAGGTCAACCGTGGAGATTGCAAAGCTTGCATGTACCACCACTGGACACAGGTAGTATATGCACCCATGCATCTTTTCCATTTTAATCTTGTTTGTTTGTTTGTTGTGAGAAAGGGGGTCAGAGAAGGGGAGGGCGTGTGTGCTCATGGCACTGTGCACATGCAGATTTCAGAAGACAATCTGAGAGAGAGTCAGTTCTTTTTCACGTGGGTTCCGGGGTTGAACTTAGAGCATCAGGCTTGGTGGCGAGCACTTTCACCCACTGAGCTATCAGCACCCCACACGGAGGATCGTTATGGCACTGGAAAGGGTTGTTTCTGGTCTCTTCATTTCCCATTCCTTCCCCTCCACTTCTCTCCTCTTCAACTCCTCCTTGGGTGATTTCTTTCCGTTCTGACTGACACCGTTACCACTCTCCTTCCACTATTTCTCTGAAGGGCACAGCCCAGAGCCAAATCACCAACCACTGGCTCTAACACAGAGGTATGTTTGAAAGAAAAACACTGAGACTGGAGTCAGCAAGCCATGGCTTGTGGACCAGTGAGGGCTGCCACCTGCTTTTACAAATACCATTTTACTGGAACACAGCCACACATGTTTGTCTGTGTGCTGTCAGTGGCTATGATGGGTTACAACAGGCTGTATGGCCTACTGAGTCTATCTGGCCCTTTATAGGAAGAGTTCGCTGACCTCTGTCAGTACCTCATGAATACCATATGGTGGAAACAGCTCTTGAAAGGAAGAAAAAAGTTATCAGCCAAGACCCTGCACTATCTTTAATTACCTCTGTGGCTAAGGATGTATCGGTTTTCCTCTTCCTGCTCTTCTCCCGATGCTTCTCCCCCTCCAGATGCTTCTCCCCCTCCAGATGCTCCCACTCCTCCTGCACCTTCCCCAGCTGCTCCTCTTCCTCCAGCTCCTCTTGCTCCTCCTCTCCTGCTCCTTTTCCTCCAGCTGCTTCCATTCCTCCTGCTCCCCCTCCAGCTGTTCCTCCTCCAGCTGCTCCTCCTCTTGCAGATGCTCCTTCTCCTCAAGCTGCTCCTCCTCTAGCTGCTCCTTCTCCTCCAGCTGTTCCTCCTTCAGCTTCTCCTTCTCCTCTAGCTGCTCCTTCTCCTCCAGCTGTTCCTCCTTCATCTTCTCCTTCTCCTCTAGCTGCTCCTGCTTTTTCTCCTGCTCCTCCTCCTCGTTGTCATTTTTCCTCTCCTCTTCTTTGTCTTCCTCTTCTTTCTCCTTCTTTATGTCTCTGATTCCTCATCTGTAAAACAAGAAAGGAAGCCTATATGTTCCTGGGGTTTTTCCTCAGGACAAAAAGAAATGCAGTCAGTTATGAGTAAGATGTATCCTGCTGCCTTCTTCCTTCCAGCTAATAACAAAGCCTCCTAATATGCAACCTCCTAAGGAACATGCCCCCACCTCTATTCCACAAGTGACTTCCATCAGAGGCAGTGAATCTCAAGCAGGCCCCCTACCCTATTTCCATTTTCTTTCTTTAGGTTTTTACCCTGTGACAGACCCAAACTGTGACAGACCCAAGTCACCTCACACATGGGAACATGGTGCAAAGCTTTGCTTCTCCGTAAGTACTCCACAAACACACAGACAAAAGGAGACAAATTTCACATAGCCAATCCACTGCCTTTCCTCCTGAGTCCATCTACAGGATAGCTCTGCTGAGTCATTGTCCCCAAGTCCTGGGGCATCCAGGAATATGGTGTCAAGTGCAACAGCTGGCCATAACTTCCCTTCCTGACTATTTTTGGAGAGTCTTTGATACTGAGTTCAAACACTTACCAGGTGTCTCGCTGTGAGGCCAGCTGTGGCTACTTAGCCTTTTAGGCCTCACGCTGTTGTATAAGCAGAGAAGAGACGATAGTGCCCATCTTGCATGCTTTCTCCAAGGTTCCAGATGACTGACATGATGTCTGTGGTACAGTTAACACTGGTGGCAGCATTCACACTGTGGAGGCTTTTCTAAGAGAATACACCCCACCCCACCCCTGCAGTTGTTACGCCCCAGTCTCCTGGGCAGATGACTGACCTTCCTTATTTCATGAGGTCCTTAGATGAGAAGATCCTTCTCATTTCATGAGAAGATCAAAACCATCTAAAGCAGATGTCATTAGACTATCTAAGGAAACAAACCCGCCTCCAGTTTGTTGCATGTGTCACCTCTCTAAAGACACAGAAAGTGCAAGGTCACCTCATAGGGCACTGAGTTCATTTATATTACATCACTGTGACAAAATACTAGTAACAAACATGTTATAATTGGGTGTGGTGGTCTGGATGAAAACAGGCCCCATATACTCAGAGGGAGTAGCATTATTGGAGGTGTGGCCTTATTGGAATAGGTGTGGCTATGTTGGGTGAAGAAGTCACTACGGGTGGGCTTTGACATTTCAGAAGCTCAAGCCAGGCCTAGTGGCTTATTCAATCTTCCTGCTGCCTGAGAATCCAGACGTAGAACTCACAGCTGTAGCACCATGTCGGCCTGCATGCTGTCATGATTCCCATCATGAGGATAATGGACTAAACCTCGGAACTGTAAACCAGCCCCAATTAAATGTGTTTTTCTTATACAGATCTCTATGGTCATGATGTCTCTTCATAGCAGCAGAAATTTTAAGACAGGAGGGAAAGTTTATTTTGATTCTTGGCTTTTAGAGCATGGTTGCCTGGCTCTGTGACTTTGGGGCTATGAGGACACAGTAGCTTGTGGGGGGGAGAAGGGTGGGGGAGGTGGTCCATGACAGAGAAGACCTGCTTACCTAATGACTCCACAAAGCAAAGAGAGTGAGGAGCTGAGGTCCCAATATCCACTTTAATGACATGTTCCCAATAACCTAACTTCCTTCCAAATCCTAAAGCTGTCATTCCGTTCCAACAATGCCAAAAGCTGGTGACCAAAGTGTTTTCACGTGGCCTTTGGGAGACATTCTAAAGTTGCAGGCATCTAACTTTTTTGACAGTTCAATGTGGTAAGGTCATCTCCAAAATTTGCATTTGAGAATTACACAATTGGCTTAAAAAAATCCTCTGGTTCAAAAACACCATAAAGATATCTAATATCTTGTATGCTAATAAAAAGTGAAAAAATAGTATCAAAATCTATCTCACAAAGTTTTGATTATGTTTTTGAGTTTGACTTCATTTACAGCTATCGTGAGAGGCGTGCAGACCACAAGCCCAGAACGCTCTCTTTATCTTAGGGGTACAGCAGTTCTCAGAACCTTGTTTCTGTATTCTTTGCCCATTATTTTCTTTGACCTAAATAAAACTAGACACTCCTTGAGGGGGGTGGGTGTCCTGTATTTGCAGAGCCTAGCACAAGCAGAGCTTACAGGGAGCAGTTCCTAAGACCATGAGTGATCTCTACTGATTCGTGGATAAGTTAATAACTGGGAATGTTGGGAAACAGAGACCCTGGAGCATGCAACCTCATCTCTCCAATAGAACACCATGAGCAGAGAAGATTCAGGAAAAAAACAAGGTAACAGCTTTCAGCAAAAGCCGGAACTAGAGGCCCGACTGTGAGCAGCCCAGGCTGTGGGCGCCGATCCCTGCTCAGAGTCTGGGCCATTGCCGGGAGCAGTCATGCGTTTTACCTCAGCAGCCCAGGCCACAAGGAGCCCTGCCAACTTACCTTCAACTACCAGGGCCAAGTCACTTCACGGAACAGCTCTCTCTAGTTCCCATCTCTCCATGACATTGGGGATGTGGTGGTCAACTCAAGCACATAAGAGCAAAGTCAAGAAAACTCAAAAAACAAACCCCATTTCTTGGGCTGAGGAGGGTGACCACAGTATCAGGGCCATTTCTTGACGCTGATGAAGTAGATATGCGTGGTTCTATAGTTTTGTAGGATTTCCCTTCTTTTCATGGATCCCACACCACCCTCTCAGATCTTCTGCTCTCAGCAGCCAGGGTGAACTCCACAGAGTTAAGCCATGACTGTGTTTCTGGTATGCTCAATAAGTCTTGATTATTGGTTAGGATAGGATGGGCCGTACCCCCAGCTTATCTTTAATTATTGTGGTTGTATTTTTAGAGTGTTTTTATTGTGGTTCTGGGGATGGAACCCAGGGCCTTGAACCTTTGAGGCAGGAGCTTAACCACTCAGCTGCATCCCCAGCCTTCTGTTCCTCTTCCAAATACCTCTGATCTTTTCTTCTGAGAAGACGGGGAGTTAACGTTCTTGCTACGGATGAGTGACATTACATTTCAGCAATGTAGGACTGTAAGATCCCAGGACACTGCATTCTCCAGGACTTTCCCTCCATCCCTGGTGTTGATCTCTTAGGGGAAATACTAGATGGCTGTCCTTGGCTCTGTCTCTCACAGGCTGTGTATTCGTGGAGAGGACAAGGTCGCCCTGTTTCCTGGTTTTTCACACAGGTAAATGCAACAGTGATAGGCATGGCTATGAAGTCGGAGGAACCAAACAAGGTCACACACATGTAGGAGTTCTGTGAGCAGCACAAAGCTATGCGAAGGCTGAGTGATAGGGTGATACTGTCAGGAATGGATGATGTGTCTGCCCTTATTGGGAAAAAAAATCAATCTCTTCTGGAGAGAGATTCCAGAATCCACATGGATTGTAGGCTGATACTTGTTGTCCAGAGGCAAAGAAGTTCTCCATGTTGCTTTAACATCAGGTCTCAAATTTGGTTCTTGCTATAGTCACAAAGTTTGAATCTTTAAAAACACATGTTGAAATTTATCTTCTGGGATTATAATTACATTATTTTCTCCCTTTCCCTCCACCTCCTCCCTTGCTGTCTCTCAAATTCATGGCCTTTTTCTTTAGTTGGTGGTGGTGGAGGAGGAGGTGGTGGTGGTGGTAGTGTGTCTGTCTTTCTGTCTGTCTGTATGTACAGGATATAGATATGGATATACATATATAGATATTTTCCTAAATATATAAATATAACCTATTCAGTGCATGTAATGCTATTTGTATGTCTATGTTTTCAGGGCTGAAATGATTCCTCAGTTTCAGAATTAAATAATCAATTGGTATTAAATAATCAATTAAAAACATAATCGATCGACCGATGTGCTATACCCCGTGGGACACTACTTCTCTGCTCTTGGCATTCCTTAATTACCTAAAGTCTTTGTAGGGTTGAGACCTTGTGAGCTCTTTCCTTTCACATTGGCAAGTCTTTTGGTGTTGCCTTTGTTCAGTTTGTTTAGGCAGCCATACTTGGGAAATTTTATGATATAATAAGAAAGAGGGCTCATCAACAAGAAAGCCTTCCCTAAGCCTGGTATAGCTTTTCTGACCCAATTCCTAGGAGACACAGCAAACTTCCTATCCCCTATGGCTCTTACCATCTTTTCTCTCTTCTCAAATGATCCTTCAGTCTCAAGGGGGAGTTGGGACCAAGTTCTACATCTGCATTTTGAGGGAGTTTGTGGCTTTTACAACAGGCTTCATCTGTTGTAAAGAGAACTTTCCTTGATGAGAGGTGTCAAGTTGAGAATTACTCCTAACATTATAAGTGATGGAGGTTGGCTCTTTGCGAGGACATGAGGGTGGGGGCCCGATGATGGTGCTGTGACTTTATGAGATATAAAGGGACATGCTCAATTTACACCAGGGAGCCAGGAAAGTCCACAGCCTTCTGTGCACAGCACACCAGGAGAGAGTGATCCCCTAGCAGTGCCTTCACATCTAAGCACAGAGTGGAGATCTCCACCTTCTCTCTGGAGGGTACCAGCTAGGAGCACACAGGGCATAAAATCAGTGGAGCAGCTGGTACAGAAGTCTTCCTGCTGCCATTGGCACCAGGGAGCCAGGAGACTCCACAACCTTCTGTGCATAGCCTGCCAGGAGAGAGAGATCTCCCAGCAGTGCTTTTACTTGTGAGCTCAGAGAAGTAAGGACAGGCTTACAGGCCCACAGGAGGAACAAACTCCAGCCAGAGACAATACCAACTAGCACCAGATGGTGAAAGGCAAGCACAAGAACCCTACCAACAGAAACCAAGGCCTCATGGCAACATCAGAACCCAGGTCTCCCACTACAGCAAGTCCCTGATACCCCAACACAAAAGCAAGTGTTGGATTTAAAATCATATCTCATGATGCTTATAGAGGGCTTCAAGAAAGACTTAAATAACTCCCTTAAAGAAATACAGGAGAAAATCAGTCAACAGGTAAAAAGCCTTAAAGAGGAAACACAAAAATCCCTTAAAGAAATACATGATCATGGGTCAACAGGCAGAAGCCCTTAAGGAAGAAACACAAAAATCCCTTCAAGAATTACAGGAAAACACAATCAAGTGAAAGAACTGAACAAAACCATCCAGGATCTAAAAGTGGAAGCAGAAACAATAAAGAAATCACCAAGTGAGACATCTGAAGAGATAGAAAACCTTAGAATTCAGGAGTCATAGATGCAAGCATCAACAACAGAATATAAGAGATAGAAGAAAGAACCTCAGGTGCTGAAGATACCATAGAAAACATTGACTCAACAGTCAAAGAAAATGTAAAATGCATAAATCTGGTAACCCAAAATATCCAGGAACTCCAGGACACAATGAGAAGACCAAGCCTAAGGATTATAGGTAGAGATGAGAGCGAGGATTTACATCTTAAAGGCCCAGTAAATATCTTCAACAAAATTGTAGAAGAAAACTTCCCTAACCTAGAAAAAGAGATGCCCATGAACATATAAGAAGCCTTCAGAACTCCAAACAGACTGGACCAGAACAGAAAATCCTCCAAAAACATAATAATCAAAACACCAAATTCGGTGGGGTAGTGGTGGCGCATGCCTTTAATCCCAGCACTTGGGAAGCAAGACAGGCAGATTTCTGAGTTTGAGGCTAGCCTGGTCTACAGAATGAGTTCCAGGACAGCCAGGGCTACACAGAGAAACCCTGTCTTGAAAAACCAAAACAAAAAAAAAAAAACAAAAAACAAAAAAAAAGAAAAAGAAAAGAAATCCTCTATCCAAAAACAAAAAACAAAAAACAAACAAACAAAAAAAAACAAAAAAAAAACAAAAAAATCTTTAGTGGGGGGCTAGAAAAGGGGAAATCATTTGAAATGTAAATAAATTATATCGAATAAAAAAAGAAAAAACCACCAAATTCACTAAATAAAGAAAAAATATTAAAAGCAGTAAGGAAAAAAGGGCAAGTAACTTATAAAGGCAGACCTATCAGAATCACACCAGACTTTTCACCAGAGATGATGAAAGCTAGAAGATCCTGGGCAGACTTTATACAGATCCTAAGAGATCACAAATGCCAGCACAGGCTACTATACCCAGCAAAACTTTCAATCATCATAGATGGAGAAACCAAGATATTCCATGATAAAACCAAATTTACACAATACCTATTCACAAATCCAGCCCTACAAAGAACAATTGATGGAAAATGCCAGGACAGAAACTACACCCTAGAAAAAGCAAGAAAGGAATCTTCTTCCAACAAACCCAGAAGAAGATACCCACACAAACATAAAAATAACATCAAAAATAACAGGAAGCAACAATCACTATTCCTTAACATCTCTTAACAACAATGGACTCAGTTCCCCAATAAAAAGACATAAGCTAATGAAATATTTCTCATGTAAATCTTCAAATTTATCTGAAAAATTTATAATTCCACCTTCACTCGACTTAGAATTACCTTTATGCCTATCATTTTATCTGTAAAATTTTCATGATAATCTTTAATTTTAACATGTTTTTCTATATATTTCTTCAATTTTATCAGAAATATTTTCCATGTAAATCTTCAAGTTTATCAGAAAATGTTTATAATTCTACTTTCAATCAACTTAGGAATACTTTTATCCCTACCATTATTATATCTATATAAAATTTTCCATAAGCTTTAATTCTAAAAAAAAAAAAAAAAAAAAAAAAAAAAAAAAAAAAAAAAGAACATGCTCACCCCGTCTTAACCTTGTAGTGAGATGGGAGAAGTGAGCTCATGAACAAGACAGTCTTCTCCAAGCACAGCCTCACAGCCTCACAACCCAAACAAACCTGTATCCTTTATAAATCATCCAACCTGTGTCATCCCATTACAACAACAGAAAGCAGACGGTTGTAGTCCGAAGAAAATGAGCAGAAATTAGTCATTGCTACCTTATAAAATAGGAATGAGGGCAAGTGTCCAGCCAGGGGACAGTGGGCCTCAGTCCAGGTTTCCAAGCCATTTGTATGTCTCCTCAGCCCCATCCATTACAAGCAGTGAGCTCTCCCTTGATCAAGGTCTCCCCATCACGGAAGCATAATGATAATCATGTCATGGCAAGGTCTTTTGTTCAGCACCTGTTTATTGAAGCCTTTTCTGTCATCTGCCTGTCTGGGGTATGGAGGTAATACCACTGAGAAAAGTGACTGAATATCCTCCAGATGAAACTTGCCAGGTCCTTTAAACTACAAATAGCAACTACTGTTCTGTCTAATACCTACAAGTGCAGTTACTTAAATAAAACATTTAATAGCATCACAAACCCACTGTGGACAATGTTCCCGGGGAGGGGGTGTTTACTTCACTTTGCCTCTTATTTTATCAGTGCCTATTCGTCAGTAACACCCCAAAGGGATCAACTCCTTGAGAGACACCCAGTCTCTGGGATCTAGGCTCCTAGGACATCCTCACATGGCAAGAACACTCTGGTTTGGATGTGGAGCTGATAGAGGCTGGGGGTCCTGAAGAGAGCACGGGAGCCCCATATCTTCTAGCTCTATGCCCCACTCTGAGAAGGTCCTCGAGTGTGTGCTTTGTGATACCCTTTGCCATCAACCAGGCCAGGCAGAAGAAAAGCTCTGGCCTGGGTGCGCTCTCCAGCCCCTTAACTCTGTCCTCACCTCAGGGAAGCTCCCCTGCTGCATTCGTCAGTTCTGCAGAGTGTGTGGAAACACATATCCCGCTTGGTCACAATGCAAGCCGCATGCTCGAATCCTTGGGATGGAGAAAGGCATCCATTTTCATGGCTTTCTATATCTCAGAGCTGTCCAAGCCAGGTCCGTCTGGAAATAATGTAACCTTGCACCCTTGCCTTTCCCTTCCCAAAATGCTAAGCCAGGTGGACAGCCTGGACTGTAGTCACAACCTCCCCTCCCACCTCCAGCAGCCCACTAAGGGAATCCTGAAGTCCAGGTTGGAGAACACCCAGGTCTCAGCACGCAGCAACAGTAAGCAAGCCTTCCTGCCCGGAAATGCCATGTCTGGAGGCCAAGTCTCAGAAGTGCTGGTTTAACCGGCTGGTAGCAAGCTCCCTTCTGGGTCATTCTACTGGGCGGCAGGTGTGTGGGGGCGGTCATTTGCCAACCACACGGTGGGCTGGATGCTCCACCAGGCCACAAGTGGCGAGGAGCGGAAGCAGGGTGTGCATGACCACAGATGGGAAATAACTGTGGGGAAAAGGGCAGGTAGAGCAAACAAGAGGTGGAAGGGGCAGCCTTTGTGAGAACAAATAAGGGAGAATAAACATCCAAGGTGACTTCAGTGAGACAAAACACCTCCTCCCTCATCCATACCATCTACCAACTCCACACATCAGGGTTGGCTTTCTAGTTCTTGGAGAACCAAATGGTTGTAGTTAGCAAGGATGATGAAATATATATTTTGGCAAAGACAATTGAATCTCTTAAAGGTATAGCTTAGAAAGGCTGAGGACATGGTTCTGGTCTAAGGTAGACTATTTACTTAGCATGTTTGATGCCGTGGAGTGACAGAGGGAAAGAGAGAGAGAACCAAAGACTACCGGAAGATAAATTGTTTAATAGCTGGGGATGTAATTAGAAATACATAAATAATCTAAATACATGGATTTTTTAAGACACTCAATAAAGTACCTTAGTAATGGAGATAGAAAATTATAGGTCTGTGCAAATGCACAGAACACGTACACATGCATGGCTGAATGAGCTGTATAATAAAGTATAGAGTCTCGGAGACAATGGCAGCGATCCTGCACAGGAGAGAGCACGCTGATCTAGTCTAGGAATGCAGACAGCAATGGAATTATAGACAGATGTAGAGGTGTGGGTGTTTAACCCAGATAGCCAGGAATAGTGGAATGACCACACCCATTATGACATTACTGGAATGACCTAGTCAACCCTTCCATAGACAGCAATGGTTGAGGCTGAGGCTGCAGGCACGAGATGAAGCATTTGCCGGGCAAGTGCAAGGTCCTGAGTTTGACCCCCAATGCTAGAAAAACAGATAATGTGCTCTATGATAATATGAAAACATGTACAGGAATCACACTTGTCCACCAAGAGAAGCACAAAGTAGTAGGTAGACACCAGTGTCAAAAGGCGTGTGTATACGTGTACAACTTCGGGCCTTGGAGATAAACTTGGAGAGCTATAAATACATGCAACTTTAACTCCGTATCACTTCCCTCTCAAGCATTTAAGGCCGCAATACAAACCGAACTTATGAAGGAGAAGTGAGGGTGTGTGGTATAAGCCAAGAGAACTTGGAAGATCCAGAATGGAGTAAGAATGGGTTTCCTAGTCTCCCTGCCCCCATCCCCTGCCCTTTGTTCCCGTTTCCAGGATAACTCTGGTCCCTGGCACGCCCCTGACCCCACTCCATCTTCATTTCTCATCTACATTTTTCAACTTTAATAAGAAAGGCTAAATGTCAATGATGAGTTGGCTGCTGCCTATAACACAGGTTCTAGAGATTTTCATGAGAGCAGGCCTCATGTCTGATGGCCCATGTTCTCTCAGAGCAGATTTTTGAGAGAGAGAGAGAGAGAGACTTCACAGGCCCAGAGCCTGGGCTCTCCACTGGCAGCAGGTCCCAGGGCCCCTAATCCAAATGTGGGCTTCCCTGGTCCAGCCACAAAGCATCCGTAACCTCTCCAAGCAGCCCTCTGGCAGAGGGAAGCAACCCGTGAGCTCAGGAAGCTAATGACCTTGAAACTATCCATTTATCTTGGCCTTCCCCCTCCGTGAGAGATGCCACAAAAAGTGCCAGTCTCTCTCTTTCTCTCTGAAGAAGAATGAACACCGCCAGAAAGCCCTGCCTCAGTCTCGCTTCTCCTCCTGGGCCAGGCCCAGGGCTGGAATATTGACGGAGCCAGAGGGAAGAGTAAATCATTCTCTATCATTCCTGAGCCCTCTACCTCGGGGAGAGCGCTCACCTGAGGTCTGCGTCAGAGCCTAATGTCTGTCTGCTTCTCCATAAATCTTCATAAGTAGGCAGTGTTGCTTCCTAACAAATGTGTTTAGAGCCAGAGACCGGTGACAACTCTCTGAAACTGAGCTGAGCTGGCAGCCAGCGGTGGACAGCACAGCCCCAGCCACCTCCAAGCTCCCACCAAGAGAAGGAGGAAGGTGCCCACCGCAAGGAATTGGAGCCTCTGAAACCAATCGCTCCTCTCAGCTGCCCAGCATCTGCTTCGGTGGCTGCCCTCACCCTGGCACGGGGACTTCGGATTCCCGCTGGGCCCAGCTAAAGCCAAGAGCTGGCACCGCCAGACTCCCCTTTGTTCATGGCGCTGGCCACTTGGGTGTGGGATGTTTCCTCTACTCTCTCCCCAAGCATTCAATGGGATTTGGGTTAAACACCAATTCATGGACTATGACTGGGTTGAGAAAGCTACTTGTCCCAGCCTGGAATACAAACAAGCAAACAAACACACAAACAAACAAAAAACCCAAAGTCAACAAAGAAAAATGAATGCCGAAAGTCACCGGAAAGTCACCGCCAATTTGGAGATAAAGAATCGCCCCTCCTTCTAGTCACTGTGCCTTGCATCTGTGCTTCCCTCTGCTTCCTCATTAAAGCTGTGTCTGTCTTCTCTACTGGACTCATACCACAGAGACCATCCAGGATGCCTTATCTTCCGGGTCCTGAATACCTAACTTCCAGAGACATCCAAAGAGGATGCTGGGCTGAAAGAAAAGGACCAAAACCTGAAGTGATGGTCTTCTCTCATTCAAATGACTAGAAAGGCATTTATACCCTAAGTATGGCTTTAAAGATTTAAACAATGGAGTACAGTATTGTCAGGGAAAGCCACAGGTTTTTGTTCAAATTTCCGGGCTGCCTTGGGTGCATGAGAAGGCGAGTCCGTGTCTGCTACTGTGCTGATGTGTGAAAGGGCTAAATTAATCCTTCCATATGATGTCTGAAGAGGTTATTATAAGGTGCTTAGAGACTTGGCAGGCTAAGCCCCATCTTTCTTTCAAGATGCTAAGAAAATAAATGTAAATGCAGAAAGCCCGGCATGTGGGGCACCTGCCGCCCAAATTCATAATCTGAATGTCAGTGCAATATTTAGGAAAAGTTAAACACAAGAACAAGAGTACAGCGCCCTTACTGTAGTCAGTTCTGCTTCTGATCTCGTCGTTAGTCTCACCGGATCCCAAGGGACTTGGGGCTTGACCACCTTCCAGTCCTTTAGCCCTGTTGTCTTCTTTGAAGACTTTTTTTTTTAATGTCTTCTAATGAAAACCAACTTGACCTAATTTTGAACCGAGAGGAGAATTTATTAAAAAGTTACTGGGTCATCTCACAGGACCCACAGGCAGTGGGGCCTCTCCAAGAGCACAAGTAAGAACTGGAGAGTTGTCAAGAATCCAGGCTGCGCTCTTGTTCTGTTGGTTTTTCTCTGTTCCCTGTCGGCTCCTCTCTTCTCTGGAGGTTGGCTTTCTGTCCGCCCTCTTTCAGTCAGGGAGGGGAAGCCTAATGGAGTTTCTTCTTCCATTCCACACCACAATGAGAAAATGGCCGCCTCCAAATTAGAGTTTCACTCTGACAAAAATAAAAAACAAACATTGACACCACTGAGCCACTTCTTATGGCCTCTGAGGTTTTTTGTTTTGTTGTTGTTGTTTGCTTGGTTGGTTGGTTGGTTTGGTTTGGGTTTTACTGGTTGCTTTTGTTCCTTCCTCAAAGCATCCTGTTCTTGTTCTGTGAATGTGATGTTTCTCGTCTCCTGTTTATGACACTAGTCTGGTGTTTGTATTGTTATTTAATTTTCAGCTTTCTATTGCATACCTTTAATTCTCGCCTTTCCCTTGCCCCAACACTCATCCTATTGGGTTTCATTCTGCTTGTTTTAATGCTACTCATTAAACTGTAAGATCCGGTTAACTTTGCCTATTTCCAATCAAAGGTAGAAGATGTATTGTCTTTGCTTACGGGTAGCTGGGTATCTCTCTCCTACTGTGGTATGTATATGTCTATTCTTCTGCCCATTTACAAAATAGATGTTTGACTGAAGAAGAATTGTAGATGTGAGCATCTGGGGTTATTTTAAATTTTATTATTTATTTGTGTTTACATGTACGCATCTGTATGTGGGTATGTTCATGTGTGTGCACGTGCCCACAGAAGCCAGAAAACCTCACAGGATCTTCTGAAGCTGGAGTTACAGGTGGTCACCACCCAATATGGGTGGTGGGAACTGAACTTGGGTCCTCTGGGAGAGCAGGATGCACTCTTTCCCTCTGAGCCTTCTCTATGGGACCATGAGCATTTGTTCAGGGGCAAGCTTCATTCCAAAACAAAGGACAAGGTAGCTTGCTTGCTGCAGCACCAGGTTTAGAGCTGAAAATACTTCTAAATAAGGAGTGAGAAGGCTGAACTAGAGGGTTCTGTCATCCACTCTAGAGGCTCCAGTCCTCCTCAGGCTGTGCACCCCTTGTCTCTTCTGAGCTGCCTTCCAGGAGATGGACAGAAGGAAGGACTACGGCCAGACAATCAGCATGTACAATTCTGTGCCTACCAGTTGAACATAGAGGCTTTCCTGGTTTCTGTTGAGTAGGTAATGCTCACTGTGATAATAACCTCCTGTGTTCCTACACTTGTGGCCTTTCATTCAAGTAGAGAACAGTCCCATGTAATCCCTTCTTTTTATCTAAAACATAATGAGGTCCAACTGTGGTCTAGTCTGTTTACAAACAGACGCTTTGTGGGGTAGAGGGTCAGAGTCCTCATCGGCAGAGTTTGCAGCATGTGGTGCAAGGACTCCTACTGTAGTGGATTCTAAGCTGTGTGCATGAAGTGGTAGAAATGAGAATGAGGAAAATATGCATGGAATTGATTCAAGAACATGTGTACACAATCCCACCAGCATACCCATACCTAGGTCAGATTCTACTTACTGTACAGTCCTACCCAAGGCACCAGGAGATAACAAAATCAATGGAATTCATTAACAGTCATTGGTTACCAGCTGAAGAGATGGTTCAGTCGACAAAGCAAGGTCTAATGTAAAAGCCAAGCCCAGTGGGGCATGTCTAGTTTGAAGGCTGAAGAGATAGAGACAGACAAATATCTGAAGTTCGCTGCCCAGAAAGTCTAGCAAAACTGATGAGTTCCAGGCCCAGTAAGAGATTCTATATCAAAATTTAATGTGGAGAGAAATTCTAGAAGACTCCCAATACTGACTTCTGGCCTCCACACATACACACATTTGTAAGTATCCACACAAATATCAGACACACACACATACACACACACACACACACACACACACAGAGAGAGAGAGAGAGAGAGAGAGAGACGAAACAGAGAGACAGAGAGACATTTGTTGATCACAAGAAATAGAATCTGAACACAATTAGATCAAGCACACAGAAATGCTGAAAGCATGACGCACATAGTGAAATCTAATGAAGAGTAGAATTATAGCAATTTGGAAAGAACCAATGGGCTCTGTGACCCCCAGTGCAATATTTCTCTGCACCTCCTCACCTGACTTCTACCATTTTGGATTTAGGATTTAGGATTTAATTTAGTTTAGTTTTAGACAGAGTCTCATGTGACCAAGGGATACCCTTGAACTCACTGGCTAACAATGAGCTTGAATGTCCGTTCTTCCTCCCTCTCCCTCTAAGTGCTAGGATCACTGTCACACCAGTGTGTGCAGAGCTGGTCACGGAACCCATGGTTGCTTGACAAACACTCTAGCAGCTGAGCCACATCCCAGCTCCATGAGACCTCCATTTCTGCGATTTGATTTCTATTCCCAATCTCCAACTCTAGATGAATTTTCAGATAAAGAATGTGATGGCTCACAAACTAGCTATCTTGGGCTTGAGGTGCAGCTCAGTGGTAGAGCATGTTCACAGCATGCATATAGCCGGAGGTTTCACTCCCAACATTAAAAATAAATCTTTCATCTGATGGCAGTGATCTTTGGCAAAAAATAGGGCTCCCAAAGGCAAAATTTACCACATAATCTGTAGGATGCATAAGGAAAAGGTGTGTGGTCTCTTGTTTAACAATGACTATAAAATGTCAGAATGATACAGCAAGGGATTAAGTGAGGGTGACTAGCCTTTTCAGAAAGAGACAGCTCCCTATGACAATGTAGGTCATATGCCCATGATGTCTCTGGCTAGAGACTTCCCTCTGTAGTCAACTGTAACTTCTGTATTCGCTTCTCTTAGTCATCTTGAATTGTTTACCTGGGAGTGGCACATAAGAGAACAGTTGAATCTGTGCTAGATGGGGAAGTGAGGCTTGCCAGCTACCACAGTGTGGAAGAAGATGGCACTCTCTTCTTACCCTATCCTCCCAACAGGCCACAACTACCCAGCTTTGTGTCCTCTATCTTTTAAAACCATTGTGTTGTCCAAATGCTCTTGCATATGGGGCCTGCCCTAGGAAGCGGTTGACCAGTTGTGTCCAGAAAACCATTTTCTTGTGGCTGTGCACCACCCAGAGCATGATAAGAACCAGAACTCTTGCTATCTTTCTGCTTCCTCTTCTTGTAATGATCCCTGAGCCTAGAGGGGAGGGGTGTTGATTTAGGACTGAGCACCTCAAAGTCTCATTGACTGTACTTGACCACTTGTGGGTCCTTGTGTTGTGTAATCTACAAGAAGAAGCTCCTCTAATGAAGGTTAAGAGATGCTCTAATCTGTGCCAATTAGTCATTAATTATTTTACTATTATGCTAATTTAGCAGAAAATAGTAGTAGTTCTTGCCTAGGGCTACTGACCCATGTAGTCAGGTTAGGATAGGTTGAAGAGGCAGATGCAGAAGGAACATAAATAGAAAACATATTGTGTGTATTTTTTTAAGTCTTTGTTTTTAATTAGGTATATAGATTTTTACCTGCATGTACATTTGTGCATCGTGTCATGTAACATGTTACATGCATCTGTTGCCCACAGAGGCCAGAAGAAGAGTTAGATCCTCTGGATTTGGAGTTACGGATGGCTGTTAGCAGCCCTATGAGTGCTTGGAATCTCAAATCTGGGCCTCCAGAAGAGCAGTCAGTGCTCTGAGCCATCTCTTTGGACCATTGCATGTCTTCTTAGATCTACTGTCCGGCCCTGTTGCAAATAATGCATTTATTTTTATTGATAACTGGTCTTCCTTTGCAGGACTACCCAGTTTATACAGAGAAAATGTGATCTATATATAGACACGCAGTGGAGTATTATTTCGACATTAAAAACTCATTGCCATTTTCAGCAACATAGATGGAGCTGGAGGACACTGTGTTAAGTGACATAAGCCAGGCACAGAGAGATAAATACTAAATGTGATTTTTATGTGTAAAGTTTAAGAAATTGATCTCATGGAAGTAAGGAATAGAATGGTAGTCACCAGAGGTTATGACGGACTCAGAGCAGGGAGAGATGGAGAAAGGACCTTGAGTGGGTGCAGAGGTACCATTGAATAGAATGCATGACTTCTCATGTAGGATAATTATGATTGATAACCATTAATTGGATTCTTTCAAAATAGCTTAGTAGAAGGAACTGTGAATATTCCCAGCACAGATAAAGATCTGAGGGCTGGATAGACCAGTTACTCATATCTAACCTTTACCATATCTTACATGGAATGAAACATCACAGTGTTTTTCCATAAGTAAGTGCAATTGCTACATGCTAATTAAAATTTTTAAATGCATTTAAAAATAAAATTTTAAGTGGGGTACTTATCCTTTCCTGTAGAGGGATATTTGGCTTGGTTTTCAGTTACTATTAACAATTTTACCTGGTACATAGGTCCTTGAGCACACACATGTGTTTCTCTAAGATGAGAGTCCTAGAGCTGCTGACTTTTAGGCACATCTTAAACCATAGTGGGTAACATCCGATTGTCTTCCAAGATAGTTCCCTCAGCTTTCTCTGGGCCCTCACCAGCAGCTTACAAGGCTTCCTAGCATGACACATCATTACCAACTGACTTGTTGGCAACCTGTGTTGTCGAGATCACCCCTTGCCTACCTGAGAGTCGTTATCTCTTTGTGGTATCCTTGTGTTTTATCGTTTTGTGATTTTAATCCAAATCTCTTTCCAGATCTCTCCTTCAGAAACCCCCATCTCATCGCCCTCCCCCTGCCTCTCTGAGGGTGCTCCCCCACCAACCCACCCACCCACTCCTGTCCTCCCACCCTGGCATTCCCCTACACTGGGGCATCGAACACCTTCAGGCCCAAGGGCCTCTCCTCACACTGATGTCCACCAAGGCCATGCTCTGTCACATATGTGGCCAGTGCCATGGGTCGCTCCATGTGGGGAGTCATTCTTAATATACTCAGAGTTTGTGATGTAAAACATTTACAGCTTGACCCTCCCTGAATTTGACTTTTTATTATGTTTATTGTACCTTTTGATGGACACAGGTTTCAATTTAATTTAATTTATTTAAAAAATCATTTTACACTTGCTTATGGTGGGTGTGGGTGCCAGTGTCATGGCCCATATGTGGAAGACAGAGGACAATTTCCAGGATTCTGTTCATTCTTTGCAGCTTGTGGATTCTGAGGACTGAGCTCAGGTTATCCAGCTTGGTGACAAGGACTCTTACCTACAGAGCCATCCCACTGGCACATTCTAGCGATAATGTAATAAACTCACACATCTCTCATGCTCAGGTCTCAAGGAGAGATTGTATATATCCTTCCAAGCAGATTACCTGTTATGTCTCTCTAAAATTGTAAGAGTCTTGCCATCACGTTTAAGTCTTTACCTAGACTGTTGTTGTAGCAAAGGCATTCTTTTTCCCTTTGACCAACCATGACCCTCTGACAGGTGTTGAGTATTCCTTTCTGCCGTTCACATTCTGTTCCACTGCTGATCTGTCTTCCCTCTGAGCTAATCAACAGTCTAGCTGAGATTTGTTTTAAGATTAGAAAACACGGCATCTACAAATCAATTAAAGGTGATCCACATACCTTTACAAAGCCAGGTCCTCTTATTCATTGATATGGTATACCTCTGGATTTCAGCTTTATTCAGTCATGATATCATAACATAATGTATTTATTTGGTTTTCATTTGTGGTTCCTGGCTCATAGATCCCTCCCCTCAGCAGGGAATTTCTCTTCCCCCTAAGGCAAGTCATATAAACTCTGATATTTTTGTTCATCTTTCTGTTTCAGAGATGACCATCAAGAAGTTCTCAAGCATGCCCATGTAGGACAGTATAAGACCTTCCTCATTCCAGAGGAATCCTGTCCTGTGCTTGGGATATAGAAACACTGTGGAGAAAAGCCAAGAAGACTCTGAATAAGTAGACCTTGCTGGCCTTCCCCGTCTAAGCTATTTACAGTCACACCTGTGCAATGAAGTCTCCGTGAAAGCCAGGGTCCCTGTGCCTCGCTCCATCTGTAACCTTTTATACTGATCGGTGGACCATGAGCTCTGCCCTGAGCCACTCACACAAATGAACTGAAGCAAGGAGTATCGTGTGAAAATCTTAACTTACAGACACACCTGTAAAAGTCAAGGCGGACATTCTTCCCTCGTAAACACTCGATAAAGCTCACCTTTTATGTGAAAGCAGAAATAAATGTATTATTTCAAAAATGACAACAACAACAAACCAACTGGTCCTGGAAGTGGGGAGGAGTCTGTCTCTGGGCCTGACCCCTTAGTGTGAAGGATCTGTTACTACCTCCAGGAAGGTAGAGTCAGAAATGAACTGGATTAGAGCACAGACTGTGGCATCTGCTGCAGGACTGCTTGCTTATTTGCTGGTGGGGAGAAAGCCCTACACTTTGAGAAGTCACAGAAGTGAGTGTGTAGTTGGACAAATAAACTCCAAGTTGTTCTCTTCCATATATAGATCTCTCAATATGCCTTTAAATGTGGTCCACAAAAGTCTCGTCTTTTAAAATACAAATATGAATATATATATTCATGTTGTGCTTTATATCTTATGATATATTTTGTTTCTACTTTATGGAAATACAACTGGCTTTGCATCTATTCTAGATTAGATCTTGAAAGCACCCCAAAGGCCAACATCATAGTTAGTATCCAGCATGACTGTGCACCCCAAACTACCACATGGTAGTTAGTACCTACTAGCATGGCTGTAGGGTGTGGGGTGACAGATCCCATAAGAACTACAGCCTGGTAGGAATTGCATTCATGGGTCATGTCCTGAAAGGAAATTATGGAATTCTGTCCTCTATCTCCTCCTGCTTCTGCTCCATGACCATGGACTAAACCATGCTGCTCCCCTGTGTCTCCCACCACGTGTCTACTTCACCACAGGCCCAGACACCTTGGAACCAATGAACGATGACCAAAAGTCCACAAAACTCTGAGCCAAAGTATACTCTCTCTACCTCAGGTATTTGGGGCAGTAACAGAGTTGGTTAACAACACCCTAGAGCCATTGAGACCGTGTTCATCATCATATTCTTTGTGTAGGTATCTTTTACCTTCTCGGTGCAGTCAGCTCAGTGAGGGATGGTGCATTAGTTACTTTTCTGTCGTTGCAGTAAGACACCATGGCCAAACGCCACTTTTAAAAGAGTCCATTTTGGGTTACAAGCTGTTTCAGAGGGCTGGATCCATCGTGGCATGGAAGAGGCAGGGCAGCAAGTGGCAGGTGTGCTAGCAGGAGCAGGAAGCCGAGAGATGGCATCTGTGATGGCAAGTGTGGAGCTGCGAGTGAACTGGAAGTGGAGTGACGTCATCAACTCTCAAAGCCTGCCTCTAATGATGTACCTCCTCCAGCAAGGCTGCACCACCTTCCCGAGTGATACCACCAAAGACCTAGTGTCCAAAGACCTGGGCCTGTGGAGGGACGCTTCTCATTCAAACCACTTCAGGTGGCTTTCTGCTTGCTCAATAGGCACTAATTATATCGTAACTAAACAACCTAGTCCGTCATCAAATGGTTTATTGTTGTAGACATAATACGTTGTTGTGGAAGCAGTTGACAGTCAATAGACTAGGTTAGGAATGAACAGGACAGACAGAACACACCCAGACAGACCAAGAAAGGTGAAGTCTACAGACACCAGCCAAATAGAAGAATCAAAGCTGGGGCAAAAAAATTGCGTGTATGACATAATTAATTTTCTTAGGCCTCGGGCACATGCATACTTCTCTTTAAATAAACTGTGTGTGTGTGTGTGTGTGTGTGTGTGTGTGTGTGTGTGTGTGTGTGTGTGATGTTCCTATTGCTCTTATCAGATAGCCTAAATCATATATATTCTCGCATTGCCATCCTGTCCAACTCTGGTCCTAGGACAGCCTTGACTGTTCTCTTGGGCTCCAGTGTGGGGTTTTATCAGCTTCTAGAAAACTCCAAGCTTCCTCCTCACCTGTTCATACTTTGCATATCTGCCTAGAATGCACTTTACCCTTCTTTGCGCCTAGTGGCATAGATCTTTCCTGTTTACCTGTGAGGTCCCTATTCACAGGTCCCTTTCTCGAAGAAACCTGGCCTTTCTTTCAGCATATTGCTTAACCCCCAGTAATACAATATCCAGCACCTTGTCTGGATTTGGTGGGACAGGTCTGTAATCCTATCTACTTTATAGGACGAGAAAGAAAGTCAAAGGCCACCCTGGATAACTTAATGAGACCCTGTCTCAAAAGATAAAATTTAAAAGAAGGGGAAAGATGCAGTTCAGGAAGAGAGAGAGCTCTTGCCTAGCATGCAGCAGGCCCTGGGTCCAATCCTTAGCCTCCAAACCAAAACAACAACAGCAAAGAAAAACAAACGAACAAAGATATGCTATTCCTTAATAGCACTTTCCACAATAGCAATGTAACTCCTGTGTTCTTCTGGTCATCTGTCACCTTTCTGCTAGACTGTAAACTCCACCAGCATAATGGCTGTGTCCACCCTGTTCACTAGTCTCCCCAAAACACAGCCTGTGTCTGGCCCTCAGAGGCCAGAAATCGTCGGTCCATGGATGATAGGATGTGCCAGACTTTCATGGCAGCTCTACTTCCTGTCTGCGCTCATTTCCCATGTCTCCTAGCGCTCCCTCCTTGCCCTGTTCTTCATTCTGTCACACAACAAGCCACACCCCATTTCCTTCCCTTCTAGCCCGTGCTCTGCTGATTCCACCTTCATCGTCACATTTTCAACACCAGCACGGGCACCAGGAGCAGGGTAGGCACTGAATGAGGAAGGACTGAAAGCGGGTTACACTCGTGTGTCCGGAACAGAAATTTGAGAGTTCTCTACCATGGAGTATTCTTTGGGACGAAGCTAACGAAATGCGAGTTCTTTATGATAATTTGGTAATTGATCTCTCTCTGCGAGGACAACACCTGATTGGGAACTAGGGCCTACAGAGCACAGCAGAACGGGGAAGATCTCGTATGGATGTGTATGTCATAGCTCATATACATATTTTTCTTCCTCAAAAAAAAGGAAAAAAAAACCTTAGAAAAAAATAAAGAAAATGTCAAAGCCTTTTAAAGGGCGTGATCACGCTGAGTAATAGGCCCTTCCTTGATTTTTTTTTTTTTTTTACATTATTTCAGTGAAGATGTTTTTATGGCAGTGGTTAAAAATAAAAGACATTTTGGAGCTTCTCAGTAAATGAAGCACCACAGACTCTTGAGTTTTGTTGTTTTCCCCCTAAAATTAATATAATTAATTAAAGCCCAATGTTAGTCTGATCTACAATCTGTGAGTCAGTGAGTCACAGCATATTATGTTAATAGGGCTGCACTTCTCAGCTCCCGACTGAAAACCGCAGAAGCCAGACGCTGTCCCGAGCGAGCGAAGGGGGGGGGGGGTGGAGGGTGCCAGAGACGAGAGGAGTGGGAGATCCCCCTCACCGGGCCGTCGTGTTTCTCATGGTGTGTTTGGAGTGGAGGAATGTGGGAATAACTTGGACAGACAACTGCTTTTATCAAGTATGAGAAATTAGCCTAAGTGAATTTAAATGTAATCGCAGGAGCAGCTGGCAGAGGCTAAAGTCTGTTCGGGTGTGCTTTCTCGGGAACGGCACCTCCGTTCTGTTCCCTGGGAAAGGATGAGGAAATCTCAAGCTCTATGTCTCTGCTGTCAACGGGCTGGCCTTGGCCTGAGGTCGTGCTGGGGCCACACACACACACACACACACTCACGGAGACACTGGTCCTTCCTTGAGAGGCTAATCTTCTGCTTCCCTCCCCACAGCTTTGAAAACAACTGTAATGGACTGCAGACATTGACCTCTAAAACTCCAGGTCTTCGGTAGTCCATTAAGCTGGGAACTATTGTCTCGATGGCACCTAGTCTAGCATCCTGAATTCTTCTGATTCACTGTGGTGGAATCTCATACTGACTTTAAGAATTAAAGTTCCTGGGCTGGGGATAGGGCTGTCTTTAGCTGACATTAACCTGTCTTGAAAGAAAGAAAGAAAGAAAGAAAGAAAGAAAGAAAGAAAGAAAGAAAGAAAGAAAGAAAGAAAGAAAGGAAGGAAGGAAGGAAGGAAGGAAGGAAGGAAGGAAGGAAGGAAGGAAGGAAGGAAGGGAGAGAGAGAGAGAAAGAAAGAAAGAAAGAAAGAAAGAAAGAAAGAAAGAAAGAAAGAAAGAAAGAAAGAAAGAAAGGAAGAAAGGAAGAAAGGAAGAAAGAAAGAAAGAAAGAAAGAAAGAAAGAAAGAAAGAAAGAAAGAAAGAAAGAAAGAAAAAAAGAAAGAAAGAAAGAAAGAAAAAGAAAATTGGTATTTTTAAGAGTCTTCTTAGACACAACCACTTGCTGTTTTGGGACCCACTGCCCCTGCAGGAACAGCAACCATTCTATTTAGGGAGAGACTAATGCTTGCAGTGATCTCCTAGGATATACCAAACCACACAGGATTCAGGACTTTATTTGACACTATCCTAACTTCCTTCCTGTGGGTGAAGATTTGCCGTTCTTAAAATCATGGAGAATGTCAGACATGGAAGTGCACGCCTGTAATCCCAGCACTCGGGAGGCAGAGACAGGTAGATCTCTGAGTTCGAGGCCAGCAGATTCTGGGAGTTCCAAGACAGCCAGGGCTACATAGAGAAACCCTGTCTCAGGGTGGGGTGGGGCAGGGGGGGGTGGGGGGGGGGACTTGAAGACTTATTTATAGGAGAAAGGATGTCAACAGACAAAAGGGAAGAGCTAAGATCCTGAGACGCTGAGAAGGCTCTGGAAGAGGTGGAACAGAGATACAACCTTGAGACAAGAGATACCAATGTCACCTTTCAGTGTAGAGTTTGCCTTGGCTAACCCCAACCCTGAGCCTACATCTTCTTGCCATCCCCAAAGCCCAGGGCTACCAGAGAAGCCATCAGGACCTCCTGGGAACCATCTGGCCTCGGCGTTGAGCTGGTGGCTCCAGCTTGACCCCACCGTGTCCTTTCTCGTGAGCAGCCGTTCCGGAGCTTCAGCTGAGGGAGGAGGGGTGTTCTTATCTCTGAGGATGACCCTGGGTGACAGGCAGCGTCCAGGCCCTGTCTCAGATGTTTCCAAAAAGATTGCTGGGCTCTCCTTTTTTTTTCCCTTCCGGTGAGGGCCTCCAACCACCAACTGGGCTTTCTCTGGGTACTGGCTGCGAAGGCAAAGCCCCTACCTAACCCAGCCCTGCCAATGTTACAGCCATGTTTTTACAAGCTGCTTCCATGGTGCAAGAGGACATTAAACTGGAAAGCGTGGACTGGGTCCACTTTGGCCTCTGGGCCATGCTCAACTGTGGGTCATCTTCGTCCCCTCACTGAAAGCCAGGCTAACATGGCGTCTGCGGCCGTTTGGTGGAGAGGAGAAATCACCACAGCAGGGTCTAGGGGAGGAAAGGAAGTTAGCCATAGGAGAGGCAAAAAGGCTAGGAGCAAAAGCAGAAATCTGACCTGGCCGCCTCTCCTCTCGTGCCTGAGGGCCTTCCTCTGCCCGCCACAGCCTGCCCAGACTTCTTCAGGTAACCATTGATAAGACCCAAGACAAGGATCTAGGCTGTACCCCAGAGCCATCCAGCGGGAAATTTCTGCAACCCCAGCTCTCACGAACCTCTCTTCACACTCCTGGGTCGGTTTGTGTGTAGAGCTGCCCTGCCCGTGTCTCCCATTCAGGGACCCTCCCTGGTGGCAGAGCGCAGGTTTCCTCTCTTCCAAACACACAAGGAGGACAAGGAGGGATGAGCACACATTTCATCCCTGGCTGCCTGTCACCTTCAGGGCCCGCTCCTTCTGCCTTGGCACTGCCCCGAGACTCTGTGACATCCTCCCGGTGGCTGAGGCTGAGCTTGTGAGGACAAAGAAGTGATCCCAGAAGGGACAGAACCAGCCTTTTGCCCTGAGTCAAATCTCCCACCCTTCGTTGTTGAAACTCTGTTGCCTCTAACTTGGAGTTCAGTACAAATGAGATTCAGAGTTGCCCTTATGGGGACCTGCTCTTTTTTTTTTTTTTTAATTCTGCAGTGGTTTGCCCCACTGCAGATATATATAAATGTTAATGTGTGTTAATAAAATGTGTGGGAGGGAGGATCCCATCAAAAACACCTGCCACTTAAAATGTGCCGTCTGTCCCTGGGGAAGCAATACCTTACCAGAAGGGGCCTCTTCAGGTTTGTGATTTTTTTTTAGCAACTACCATTTGCCTAGAAGGTACAGGACCCTAGTGGGGGTGAGAGTGCGGGAGGGGGAGGGGGAGGGGAGGGGCGTGCAGGAGGGCTGGGGGCAGTACGGGGGTGGGGGGGGAGCATCTTTAATCTTGAAGAGGGCCATTTAGCTGAACGGCAGATCTTATAGCCACAGAGGACACTCTATGGAAAGCCTGCCAGTCAGTGCCTGCAGTGAACTTATATTACCTCCCTCCAACAAACATCCTACTTTTTCTTCTCTTTTCTCAACGTAAAATGACTTCTTGATAAAGTCTCTTTGTTCAGTGTCTGCAAAATCCATCTCTACCAGCCTTCCCAGTATGTAAGCTGCACGCAAGACAATGGGTGGGTGGGGAGCAGGCAGAGAGCCGAGTGGGACAGAGTCACAGTCTGCGGAGCAGGCGTGAGAGCCCTCGGGTCAGCTGCAAAGCTCCGGGCTTCGGGTTCAGCCCTTGAAGGCCTGCCCAGGTCTGGACAGTAGGAGCCCTTTAAAATCAGACAAGCCCGAGTTTTGTTCCGGGAGGACGAACTCGCGGCTCAGCCGCGTGCGAGCTGTTCACCGAGGTGTCTCGGCCAGGTGGTAATTTCTTCTGTTGTCCTGTAACTTGGCTTGAAGCGGAAGATGACCCATGTCACCTGGCGCCCTGATAACAGAAAGCAAATTCCAGCAAAAAGTGTCCATGCCTCGGTTGGCCATTACCGTGCCCAGCAGGCCTCTCCCTGCCATCTGGCCACCTCAGAGAGCGCACAGCCGCTCTGCTCCTCGCCCACCTGGCATCAGCTGCCTCCCAACCCCAGTGACAGGGCAGCATGGCCAACACTGGGCACAAACTGGGCTCTGATTTACCTGTTTTCCTGCTCCAGGGATTCTGGGTCCAGGCCTCCTAATGTGTCTGTGCCCCAGTTTTCCACTGAATTGATGTGTCCCTCTCTTGGGAGGGGCGATCTTTTTTTTCAACTTTATTTACAAATACTGAGAAAGTCAAAGCTCAAATGCATTTGCAGAATTCAAGTTCAATTCATTGTCAGAGGACTTTAGCAGAAATTTTCAAAGGTATTAAGCACAGAAAATGTGTCTTGGATACAGGGACCTTCAAGGGCAAGTTACACACCACACTGACATCTAGACCATCCCTTATTCTGACATCATGTTACAAAGATGGGAACTGGGAAGAGACCATTCACAGCCACTGGGCAGGAAGTGATTTGACACACTATTGCACATGCTCTTTAGAGAGGACTTGAAATATGGCCAGGCAAGTTACTTGTGCTGTCCCTGCCACCGTGAGCTCCCCACATGGCCTCATTACACAAGTGGATTACAAAAGTATATACGATAAAATAAAATGCATAGCTATGTAAAAGCCAGAGGCTGAACAGTAAAGTAAGAGGACAGCTCTAACGTCACATCCCGGGATGGCAGGCTGAGATCCCAGAGCCACGGGGAAGACAGGTGTGTGAGCTAGTTGGGGATAGACCGTTTCTGAAAAGTTCTCATCAGCCTTGGTGGTGTTGATCAATAGCTGCATATGCAATGGATACTTGACTCACATGGAGTTAATGTGTTTCTGCCCTCAAGAGTATCAGGAATCCTTCCTGTCCCCCTCCACACCTGATCCTGAACCATCCCGCCCTGGGGAGATTCCCAAAAGCTGTTGCCTGTACATGGGAGATGTTTGAGCTGGGCTGCCTTGTCTGGCCTCAGTGGGAGAGGTTGCACCTAGCCCTGCAGAGACTTGATGTGCCAGGGTGGGGGGATACCCAGGGGGCCCCCAACCACTCAGAGGAAAAAGGGAGGGGGAGGGAAGGATTGTGGAAGTGAGACAGGAGAGGGGCAGTGATCAGGATGTAAATAAGTAAAAATAAAAAGAAAGCATCTCAGGAATTAGAAGCAAATAAAAAGATATTTCTCTCTCTCTCTCTCATGTGTGTGTGTGTGTGTGATCTCTCTCTCTCTCTCTCTCTCTCTCTCTCTCGTGTGTGTGTGTGTGTGTGTGTGTGTGTGATCTCTCTCTCTCTCTCTCTCTCTCTCTCTCTCTCTCTCTCTCGTGTGTGTGTGTGTGTGTGTGTGTGTGTGTGTGTGATCTCTCTCTCTCTCTCTCTCTCTCATGTGTGTGTGTGTGTGTGTGTGTGTGTGTGGCCTATGTGTGGCCGCATGGTCTCTCAGCCATCGGGGCCTACCCAGCAGACATTTCCCCGATCCCAGCTAGATCCTTCCCTTCCAACCCAGATCCTAAGATGTGCACACACGATGGCTGAGGCAAGCCTTACTGTAAAGTTGAACAACAAATTGCTCAGGTTCCACATGGGTTTGTTCATTTGCTGGATTGGTTTGAAAATATCCCCCACCCCACCCCAAGACTGTGCAAAGATGGTGGGAAGAAGCCTGGAGAAGTGTGGAACCTTCTAGGGGGCTCCCCTACACCAAGGCTCGGGATGTCTGAAGGCATCTTAGCATCCTGGAACTCATCTGCAGGGAAGGGGATTCTGAATGCCGGGGCAGGGAAGCACAGATGTTGCCCTGCTTCCCTGTGTGACTGACATCCACTGTCATGTAGGCAGTTACAGTCTTTCCATTGAACGTGTCTGGGTTCCATTCACCTGTCTCAGGCAAGACCCCTGGGTCTCAGCACCCTAGCTTTACCCTGCATTCTTCTTTGTGAGTCCCCAACCCTGAGCACCCAGAGGTCTTGTGCTGTCTGCTGAATATTCAGTCCCTTCCTAGAACAGACTGTACGTAGAAAGACTGAATTTCTTTTTGCCCTAATCCTAATAGGCATCAATGTGACTCCCAACTCCTAATGAAGGCAACATGGAGAAGACAATTTTTTGGAGAAGGTAATATTTTTCTACCTAGTATGTTGTTGTTTTAGACCGGACTTAATACTGCACTTTTTTTGGTTTTTTGTTTGTTTGTTTGTTTTGTTTTGTTTTTCAAGACAGGGTTTCTCTGTGTAGCCCTGGCTGTCCTGGAACTCACGCTGTAGACCAGGCTGGCCTCGAACTCAGAAATCCACCTGCCTCTGCCTCCCAAGTGCTGGGATTAAAGGTGTGCACCACCACTGCCCGGCAATACTGCACTTTCTTTTAGTGATAAATTACTAAGGATTTTTCTAAATCAGAGCCCTTATGGAGAGCAGGTGCTACCTCAATGTACTAGAGTTTACAGCTTCCAGGTGCTGGAACATCATACTGCCGCTGAGTACTGCCACAGTTTGAATATAAAGTATCCCCCAATCATGCCCTTAGTGCAGGCATTGGTACCCTGTCCCCTCCACCTCTTTGTTTCTTAGTAACAATGGTACAACTTAAATAGTATTTTACAAGGGCCTATTGACCAGGTACTGAAGCCTCTGAATCCATGAACGATACAAACAACCTTTTCTCTTTTTAACTTGATTATCTCAGGTGTTTTGTTACAGTAATGGAAAAAGCTAAGATGGGAGGTTTTCATCTATACTTGAGTTCTCCTCCAGCCCCGTATTGCTTCATCCTCAGAGAAAGAAAGGCACAAACTCTGATGCAAACACCTGGTTCCTGTCTCTGAGCCTCGGTTTTCTCATTTGTAAAATAATGTTCATAACACCTACTTCATGAGCATTTTTTGGTAAAGATTAAATAAAATAGCCAGGAAGTGGTGGCACATGCCTTTAATCCCAGTACTTGGGAGGTAGAGGCAGGTGGATTTCTGAGTTCGAGGCCAGCCTGGTCTACAGAGTGAGTTCCAGGACAGCCAGGGCTACACAGAGAAAGCCTGTCTTGAGGAAAAAATAAAAAACAAAAAACAAAAAAAACAAAAAAAAAAACCAGACAAACAATTAAAAGATTAAATAAAATAATAAGTGTGAACAGCACTACCACCAGTTCCATAATTTCTTTTTAGCCATCATCTTCACAGTCAAGCCCAATTCTTAAAACCCAGCCATGCTTTCTGGTTAACTTTTTCAACCCCAATGGAAAGTTGATCCTGAAGGAAAGCAGTGAGTCTGTCCCACTCCTGATTCTGGGTCTTGGACAGATTGATGGCTCTTCCAATCCTGACTCTTCATCTAAATGGGAAAACAGCCATTTCTATAGAGAATGCTACCAAAGCCGGTGTGCAGGAATAGAAGGCACAGCTGGGTTTCCCTGAAGACTACTCTTCCCTACCCTCCATCTCTTCGTCCCCTGTGATGAGATAATTTTGTTGTATGTCAGATTGAAATGAGATAAAGCACACCTACCTAAAATGCTGGTAACGCTATGGGCAAAATATTTAGTCCCCTTCCATCAGACTCTATTCTCTTTGGGCTCTGCTAGTTCACAATAGGTATTAATCACCTAATCAGACAAGGCAATTCATACTCATCAGTTAATCAGTTAATGGCCCTTCCCTAAGCATTTGCATAATGTCTTTAGCTTGAAAAAAAAGTGTAACCTCCCCAAGGCTCTCAGGCCAGGAATGCCTATGGGACGAGAGAGGAGAGCCTTGAGTGACAGGGACCACTTTCAGGTGAATCCAATGTCCCAACAGTAGCCGCCTGCCTTCCTGAGCCCTGATCTGCTTGGCCGGCAGTCCTTTCCTGTCTGGCAGTCTCCCCTACTTCAGATGCACAACAGAAAACATACTTACAGCTGGACCTGTGCCCTGGGGTGGATGAGGAGGCAGAGGAGCAAGGAAACCTTTATCTCTTGAACCTGGATACTTCTGCCTGAGACAATTGAGAGACAGAATGACCCCGGGGCAAGGGGTTCAAAGAGGGTGGATGATATTAAGGTAAGAAGGAACATGCACAGTGTGAAGTCTATTTCCTTGAAAACCAACTCTGAGAGTCGCAGTTAAATGACCTATTGCCATTCACACTGTGGCCAGGGCATTAGAGCAAATGCGCCTCCTCCTTTGGACTCCGAGCGCCCATTGTTAGAGCCCTCATTGTACAGATGTATTACTCTCTGTTGGATGACAACTTAGCTTTTCTCAGTTGCTAGGGAAGGTGTGTTAACTCTTTCAAACAGAGAGGCCAGCTCAGTCCGTTCGCAATCAGCTCAGACTGCAGAGATGAAAGTCACACCATGCTTTGAAGGAAGAAATGTGGCCGGAATCTGGAGGAAGGTAGGTCAGAGACTGACACAGACTGAGGGACGATTGACAAAGAAGGCGGGCGAATCTCTAGGAGGTTACACTTAATAACTTCTTCTCATGTTAATACATAAATGGCTTGGACATTTGGCTGAGCAAACACCGGGAGACAACAAGAGACACAACAGCCACTTAACACATATCCATGTGGACTAATCTTGATGTGAGGGACTCCTGCATGCTCTGTGGTGGGTTTGGACCAGAGTCTCACACAGTCCTTAGGTTTGGTGCAGTTGCTACTATTGTTTTCACTATTAGTCCTGATGTTGTAGTTGTTGGGGCCACAAAGGGAGTGGCCAAAGGCCTGGTTCAGTCTTCAATCATTTCCATCACACCGGCTTGGGAAGCATTGGGTTCCAAGGATGGAGGTCCCTGTGGCCAACCATCTGCTCCATGCTCATCACTGCAGAGTGGGATGCAGACCCAGAACATACTTAGAGGAGGAAGTTCACAGCTTTACAGACAAGCTCCTCAGCACTGATTAATTTATCCATTAATTCAACAATAACTTATTCGCGGCATATGACATGATGAGCTATGGAGAAAGTTAGCTTGGAAGGTGGAAGAGAGGGAGGAGACGTGTCATTGCATGGGTGTAAGAAGATACACCTGCCCCTGTCATTACTAAGTTACACTGTGAAAGCTGAATGGTAACATACCTTTGGTATGTACCAGTTTTGACTATATCCATGTCCTGTGAAAGAACTGCTATATAGTATGCACCTCCTGAGAATTCCATGAAATCTTTACTGAAGAGAAAACATTAGGTCTGCATCTTAAGTGATGACTAGAAATCCCGGCAGGCATAGGGAGAGGGAAAAGTGACAGCCTTTAAAAATCAGTCAGACCTACATCCTAGTCCTTGTGGGCCTCTCTTTCTCCATCTTCATAATGCAAAGAATCACCACCTTGCAAAATAGTCATAGGAATTTGGGAACAGCCCATGGTAAGTGTTTGCCAAAGGGACAAACACAAAACAAACAGTAATTTTATTGCATTTATCACCTTGGGCTATGAAGTCGGCCATTTCAGGTAAAAGGTAAACATGTGGGAAAACAGAGATAGGAAAAAAATAGTATATTTTGGAAAAATAAAATCTGTCTTGAAAGGAGAAAAGTATAGAGAAAGGAAATAGACTAGTCAGCTGGTTTATAATGGGCCCAGTGTTGTCTAGGGAGAAAAGAAAGCTAGAACCTTCTAGATTGTTATAAATGGACCTGCCTAAGAGTTCTCTGACTGTCTTCTGTCACAAGTATCTCCAGGCCACTCTCCCTCCTCCCTCTCCCTCCTCACCCCTCTGTCTGTCATCTCAAAGACTCACCCCACTATCTCAGGGTGCTGTGATCAGCTTAGCCCTGTGCTGCTTCCTCTTGGCTCTTGAGTAGCCAGGTGTACTTAGAAATAGATCGTAAGTCATTTTTTTTTTGCAGGTGTACTATGTTCTAATAAATAGCCATTGGCAAAAAAATCCACATAGACACAGAGAAATGGCAGGGAGGTCTGGGCCCTGTCATAGAGCTGTATGTAGCTTGCTAGACTTCAGTTTCTCCAGGGGTTGAGAGGAAATAATAACAGTGTCAGAGTCACAAGGTTTAAATGAAATCACTTCACAAAGCGCATGCTCAGTGCTCCAACTAGCTCGGTTCTGATGATTATTATTAGCCTCATAAAGTAATTTACCATCCACGGCACAAGGGCTTGCAGTGTGCAAACTGCAAGAGTTCCTTGACAAAAGCATATACCTAGAACTTTTCAGGCAGATGCATTCTGCATGGAAGAAGGCTCAGCAGATGGGCGCTGCATGATTTAACCATCACCTAATTAGCCAAAGTACTTCAAACAGACCTCCCAATGATGATGCAAACATTCTCACTTCTAAATGCCGGAAGCAGCTCCTTCCACAAGCTTCTCTCCCTTAGAAAACTGTGACTCTTGGCTCCATATTACCGCTTCCCCTCACCATTTAGACCCAAGAGAGTCTAGTCATGGCCCTGCTTTGCTGATGAGCAAGACAAGAAGCACTTCTGCCACCGTCTTATTCCATCTACTATGGCCCTGTGCTGCAGGTTGTGTTTTCTTTGGTAGTTGTGTCTGAGACGGTAAGAACAATGGCTAAGACTTACAATGATTAAACTCCCTCACAGTGAACCCTCCCAAGGACTCTAGATTTAACACCATCAGTGTCTTCATTTCCAGAAAGGAACAATACTTCTAAGTGGCTGAGTCGCCTGCCCAGGGTCTCCCAGCTGTAGAAGAGCTGAGTCCACATGAGGGAGGCAGTGCATGCCCAGCTCTGCTCTGAAGCGGCATGCCCATGCTCCAGCCCCAGAACCGTTTAGAGGATTTGCCATGAGCTTCATTAAAGCTTCTCACAAAATCTAGAACAATAGTCTCAGAGAGTCTCCACAGGGCACTTATGGAAAACCCAAGCCAAGTCAATAAATGTTCAATAGACGATCTCTGTCGGACTGATAAAAATCTGTAATGAAACTGCTAGAGACTTAAGACGAAGAGTTCACCGAACCTTTGAGTCTTTGAAAGTGAATCAAAAAGGGAAACAGCTATAAGTAAAGAAAAAGCTTGCCAATGGAGACCAAAGCGCAGGAAGGTTAACGGGTGAATTCTAGAGGATTTGGGTGGTCAATAAACAACTGCACTCTGCAGTGTTTAAGGACCTCTCTAATCCCTGTGATGCCGGTGTTCAGTGTGTGATATAATTTTTTAAGTTTCCAGTTCAGATGCTTTTGGCTTCCTGGAATGAGTCACGGCAGATCAGCACAGTGTTGTGTCTCCATCTGCCTCCTAAACATCTCTCCATCCAAATTTCACAGCATCTTGATATGTCTGCAACCCAAGCCCAGCACACCGCTCCACTGTTCCTTTCTTTCCTGGGCACCTTCCCTCGTATAACGGTGTCATCAGCCCCAGCCACCCTGGTTTGGCACTGAGTCTTCCCCAACGCCTCCCACGTCCTCACATCCAACTGGTCTACCAGTACCATCAACAGATGTCATCAGCGTCCCAGTGGCTTCCTCCTTCCAATCCCAGATGCCCTATCGGCAAAGTAAGTCATGCCACAATTTCTCTTTTGAGCTGATTAAACATATAAAGATGTAAGTCCGCTCTTCCTCTCCAAGCCTGGAAATGGAGGGGGGTTGCAAAAACCCCTCACTCGAGATGCTGTAGCAAGATGCAGAATGGAAGTGAAGTGTGCTGGAGATCGAACTGTAAAAGTCACTGCCTGCATCTCCAGAAACACAAAGCCTTCTAGCACGGTGCTTCCTCTGTGGTACCACCATCAGTGTCCCCTACGTGTTGTTAGAATAGCCTTCCTCGGAGTTGCTCAGCGCTCTGAAGGTGTGGCAGCTCACACTTCTGCCTGTCTGTCTAGTTCATTGATGGGAACTTATGAGCAAGTGCAGAGAAAGTATTCAGAGTAAGAAGAGAAACCGTTGAGATGAAACCCTAGCAGAGTTAGGAGACCAATGGAAGAGCAAAGAAGAGCCTCAGAAAAAATGCTTCTGGGCATACACTGAGAAAGGACGCAGAAGTAATTGTGAACTGGAGACAGTGGGTAGCGTCAAATGCTGCCAACATCCAGAGCAACAGAACTGAAGAGTGTCCGTAGATTACAGCCCATTGGTAGGCTCACCGCTCACCGCAAGGCACACAGTGGAACTGTGACTTCTCCTTTTAAGAAGGTGGGCACAAAAGGAATATGTTTAAAATTTTAGACTAATCTGTTGAATTCACAGGTCATTTGAATACATACCACTGCCTGTGTGCTTGTGTGTGTGCACACGTGTGTGTGTGTGTGTGTGTGTACACGTGTGTGTGTGTCTGTGTGTGTATGTGTGTGTGCATGTGTGTGTGTGTGTGTGCTAGAGTGTGTGCATGTATCCTCTAGCACTCACATACAAAGGCATGTGTGGAGGTCAGAGGACAACTTTCAGAAGTCATTTCTCTCCCTCCATTGTGGATTCCTGGGATGGGATGGATCCCAGGCTTGCGTGATGAACACTCTGCTCTGCTGAGCCATCTTGCCACCCTCGATGCTGCTGATTTTAGAAGCCGTATGAAGGCCTCATCTTGTCTTTGTGGTGTTACCCCTCATCTTTGCGGTGTTACCCCATGAGGTCCAGCATACGTTGGTTTAGAAAGGACTTTTTTTCTATATTTAAGCTTCTGAGATACTTGTGCAGCTGTCTTTTCTCCCATCAACACTTTTAAATATTGTTCAAATGTTTTCCTCATTAATGTGTATTATCTGAGAAGGAGCAGCTAACAAAGGTATACCTTCATAGGTTCACATTTGAGTTATCACAGATTCTGAACTTATAAGAGACCAAGTAAAGGTTTAAAAAATATTGTGGCTGGCTGTGATTTAACCCGGGCCCTGTACACTCTTGGGAAGCCCTCTACCCCCGAGCTACATCATTCAGCCATGACCACACCCCCTTTTTACCTTTTACCCTTGGATTTGTCTTTCACTCCCACTTTATTTTTTAATCTTTTGGCTAAAAAGTCCAGCCCCACATGAAGATTTATCTTTTTGGCAATTCATGAGCCACCATGTAAGTCAACGAAAACAGGCTTTTCAGAAATTGGAAAATAAGCTCAATTCCTCAACAGGAGAATGGATAAAGAAAACACAGGCCATTTACACAGTGGCATATTACTCAGCCATTTTTTAAACAATGAAATTCACAGGCAAATAGATAAAACTACGAAAAAATCATCTTAAGTTAGATATCCCAGATCCAGAAAGACAAATAAATATGATATATATTCATCTATATGTGGATATTAGTTGTTAAGTCAATAACAACCTAGCTACGTTCGATAGAACCACAGCACAGAGGTTAGGAATGGAGTAAGAGACTGGGCAGGGGCATGTAGATATCTTTAGGAAAGGAACATAGAACACATAGTTATAAATGCATGGGAAGCATTGGAATGGGAGAAGGGTGACATGAGCAGAGGAGGCGGAGATGGAGACAGGAGGGTATACCAAGAGAGCTAACGTTAAGGATCACTTGAGGGGAAATACAGCAACCTAATACAATAGATGCCTCCTAAAATACATACATATATGCAGGCAATCTAAATGAAATTAGTAAATAATGGTGGAGACAGAACTCCAAGTGAAGCTTCCCAAACTGGGACTGTGTTATAGCTAATTGAATCATTGACCAAATCCATCTTGTGGGAGTCTCCAAACAACCCAGGCTATTGACAAAGACTGTAGGTTGCTCTCTACACACTGATGGCAAGGCCCCATGGCTGAAGGCAACACCTACCCAACTCATCGACCATGAGGGATTGGGCTGGTAGAGCTTTGGCACAGGAAGGCATTCTGCACACTACCAAAAGAAAAGCAAACACCACGAGGTGTTCTGCCTGCAAGATATGCTAGAGTAGTGGTGGCACAAAGCTTGCAGGAGTAGCCAACCGATACCTTACTTGGATTAAGGCCACTCCGTGTGAGGGAGCCCATCTCTGACGCTGCATGGGTAACCAAGGACCTGAAACTTAGGGTAAAACCAAATACTACTGTTCTTAAAAAAAAATAGCAGTAAAGTGATCCCTAATGACGTCTGCTAAGCTCCTTGGTCAGTGCCTTTCTCAGCCATCATCAGAGAAGCTTCCTCCTACAGCAGATGGAGACAAACACAGATCCACAGCCAGGCATTAGGAAGAGAGTAAGAGACCTTGGAAGACTCACCCCTAAATAGGATGCCCCATCAATTCCCTCCCCTCAGAGCTCGGGGAAGCCCTCGGGAAAGGAGGCAGAAAGAGTGTAAGAGCCAGGGCGGGTGGAGACCCTCGAAGTCAACATGATCAAAGTTCATCTAAACTCACAGATACTGAGGCCGCATACAGACGGTCGGCGTGGGTCTGCACCGGGTCTGTTACCTATGTATTATGGCTTCCAGTTTAGTGTGTTTATGGGATTCCTCAGTGTGGGAATGAGTGGGTCTCTGATTCTTGTCCTTCTCTTTGGACTCATTTCCTTCCAATTCCAATGTGTTAGTTTTTGTTTTTATCTTATCTTTTATTATTATCCCTTAAAAGCCTGTTATGTTTCTAATGAGCAGCCAAAAGGGGGGTGGATCAGTCTGGGAGGGAACATGGGGAGGAATTGGGAGGAGTACAGACAGCAAAAAACTGTATCAGGATATATTACATGAGAAAAATCTATTTCTAATAAAGGGGGAAAACACAGGCTTTTGCTTAGTAACTGGCTTTGCTCATAGACCATCAAATAAATCACTTATAAACACCTTTGTCAGAGACTCCTGTCATAACAGCAAAACTGCGCCTCTGAGAACTTACCATCAGCCTCTTTTCCCAGCCCCCGATCCTGAATGTTCTCTTTAGTGCAAAACTCAGAGAATGACTTTTGGATTCTCCTTTTCAACCATGTGGATCCCAGGGATTGAATTCAGAATGTCTGGCTTGGCAGCAAGTGTCTTTAGCAATCGAACCATCTCATAGGCCCCATTTTGGTTCTTTTCAACACTGGACCCCAAACAATACTATTGACTCTGCACCAGAGCTATTTGTGAGGACCAGCAGTAACCGTGGCAGCTAATGTTTTCCACGTGTTGGTTTACTGCCTGTGTAAACACCACAGGCTTCCTCCTTCCAAATCCTCAGAGTGCATCTCCAGCCATTCCCTAGGTTAGCTCTAGGGTATTTGAAAATCTCTTTGCCCTTTGTCCCCCACTAGCCTCCTAAACCCATATACTCATCGTCAAATCCAAACAGGTAGTGAGGCAGCGGTGTTCTGTGCAGCCCTGGCCCTTGGTCTCCCAACATTTCCTCACCCTCTCCAAAATGGAGGACTGTCACCCTGCCTGCACTGAGCCAGCGTCCATCAAGCTTTTCTGTGGAGACTTGCTCTGTGGAGACTTGGCATGCCCCTGCTCCTACGCTGTAGCTTACGGGCCAGCAGGCAGTGCCAGCCCTCAGCAGCCGCAGCCTGCACACGGGCTCTAGGCCGGCACCGGCTCATCTCTCTGGGACACAAGGGAAAAAGAAAGAGCACACTCACTGAAACCCTGGATCAATGTGTCCATCGCTCATGGACAGAGAGGAAGCAATGGAGGAGAAAGAATGGGGACCCTCCTAACAGGGGACAAGGAAACGAAGTAATGTCAGAGCCATGTACAGCGCCCTCTGCCTCCTGCTGGAGTCAGTGCAGGTCCTGTGGGGGTTCCCTGCCTTGAAAACAGGCACCCAGCTTCCTTCGGTCAAACAGGTAGAAAGCCTCGCTGTCCTTAGACACAGGTGAAATATAAGCCCGTTCTCTCCTAATTACGCCAAGATTCTTCTGAACCTTACAGTCTTGGAGAAGCAGTGGGAGAGGAAGACTCAGGCTTGCTTCCCAGGGGGTACCGACTTTTTAACTGACTATGAAAAGAGCAATTACTTGAGCGCGTTGAAAACCTAAAGCGGTGTGTGCTTCTGCTTCCTCTCAGCCAGAGACCCACTGCGTCATTTCTTCTCTTGTCCATCAAAGCGGGCGCTGCATCCAAGACATTGCCCAACTCAAATCCTGTAATTCCCTCTAAGTCTACCCTAACCTTCCAAAGTAAGCTTGTTAGTTTAAAATAGACTTGTAAATAGCGCTCGCCAGCTCACACAAAGCAAATAATGATTTATACCTGAAAATAAGGCGGAGAGGACAGCACTTAGCGCCTTGATGAGGAAAGAACGTATACTTTGTGGTCAATTGTTTTTTGGTAATCTGCAAAACACATCGTTATCACTTTCTGTGGAAATAAAACAATAAAAAATTACCTAAGCAATAAAATAATACAATAAAATTAACTGTGGTGCCGCCATGAATGCAACCTGCCCTGGTGTTTTGATATGTTTTCTTCCAGGCCTGTTTGTGTCAAATTCATTCACAGGATGAGGTTACAATGCACACTGCCCCCACTTGCAAGGCTATTTAATATGACAAAATTAGTGTCAAGAAATAACTCTAAGCACACTGGGCACTTTTAGTCCTGAAACCCAAGCAGCCTGGGGACCGGCGGGTCATGCTCAGTAGATTCAAACCACAAGCGCTTCATGGGGCGCTTGGCCACACTTATTTCCATGGCATAGCCCTGGGCATCAGGCGAGAGCAGAGGCTGGGAGAGCCAAGGGGACTTAGCATAAGTCAACATGTTTGTTGATTCTGGACCAGTTGCCAAGCCAGAGGACAGGGATGCCTCACAGGGGAGACAAAGAGCTCAGACATAGCAGGGCATTGCAGCCTCTCTTCAGCAGGGAGGAACCCCAAGATTCCTTCCATCTTGCTGATACCATAGTGGTCAGTACACCCCCCCCCAGACTCTGTCAAAAAGAAGGTGGGGGGGCACTGTTTATTTGGCATTTGACCAAGGCCATTGGGGCTCCCTTCAGAAACATTTGATAGGGGGCCCATTATTGTCACATACACAGGGGAGAAAGGAGGTCAGTTTAAAGAACATTTAGATAAAACACCAGCAGCAGCAACAAAGCAGGCTCTCTCCGGGGTGGCCATGTGGGCACAGTGTTTGTAGGGAAGGGACACTGACCCCATTCCCTTGCATATGGACAAAGAATCTCATCAAAGGCACTCCCCAGCCCCAGTCATTCATGAGCATGAAAGAGGCCCTCATGCCTTTGCAGCCTGGCTGGGGACCAGGGGTGCCGTCAGCCATCGCACAATCGGCCCTGTAACACAGAGAGGTCTTGGGACTGAGCGAATTCTTTTGGGTAGCCAACTTGTGCCTTCAACGATCTGCCAAGTCTATCTGGTGATGTCTGGACCCTAAGTGTGTAAAATATGGATTCCTTAAGGGACAGGGTAGGGAGAAGAACAAACAAGGAGAGAAATAGAGTTTTCATTTTCTAAGCTCTTGCTAGCCGTGGACCATTCCATGTGACCTCATTGTTTTTAACACTAGCCCAGAGAAGGCTGTTTCTGATTCTCAGATGAGAAAGTGGAGGATGAGATCTCGCGTCAGGGACTTGTCCGGAGATCCCTAAGGAAGCAGTAAGCAGAGCCCTGTAGCCTGATTCCATACCTCACCTTCTTCTTGTTGTTTTTTTAAAGATTTATTTATTTATTTCGTGTATACGAGTACTCTGTAGCTGCGCAGAGTTGTGAGCTACCATGTGGTCGCTGGGAATTGAGCTCAGGACCTTTGGAAGAGCAGTCAGTGCTCTTAACCGCTGAGCCATCTCTCCAGCCCCAATACTTCAGAGTTCTTAACCTCTACGCTATTCTGGCCCCAAGCTCACACACTCGGAGTTCTTTTTGATTCATTACCCTGTTCACCAGGAAAACAATACGCTTTCCCGAGCGATCATAATTCACATGGAATCTTACAGTACTTTTTCTTTTCTAATAGACTTGCACTTCGTGCAGGAAAGTACTAAAAGTTTCTAGAAGAGTGACCTCTGATTATATGTAACATTTTACATCTCTAACAAAGGAGGAGGACACTGCATAATGATTGTTTAACAAGTCCGTCTACCTAACATCTAGACCCGTTCAGAAAGGCAGACTAGAGAGCCAAGAATGAAAAGAGGGGAAGAAGAAGGTGGAGAGCAGAGAAGACCTTAACGGCATCATGTTAAAGATGAGGCTTGTCGTCCTTTGAATTCTTAAACACTGCCCCGCCCCGGAATGAAACTGTCCACTCTTCCTTCAGAGAGCAGTGTTTCTCCGGGCAGGGAGCTGGCTGTGAAGCACACCGTGGGACAGATTCTGATAGCGCTTTTTCCAGGGGTGGAACCCATGGCCCTGAGCCATCTATGCCCTCTCGGCTGGACCCCACGAGGTCTCACCATGACAGCTGAGCAGGGTTAAGATTGCAGCCTTCAGCTGGAAAAAAACAGCTGCTGCGGGCCCTTTGCTCCGCGGCCTGCCCTCCACTGGCCAGTGGGACATTAAGGTCTTTGTTATTCACGCAGCAGTTGGAATCTCTGTCCATTTAAGGAAGGAAGCCGCGGGGTGATCCAGCCCTGGCTGTGCCACTAAGGAGTGACTCATTCACTTCTACCACATGAACTGTGGATGAACTCTGGCCCTTCCTCAGGCACCGGCTTGGCCTGCACTAGATTAAGCTTGATGGGTTCTTAAGGAATATGTGCCATCTATATAATAAGGCAAATTAAGCCCCATGCAGCCAGGAACCTTGGCTGTTTGTTTTGATAGCATCAGAAATTATGGAGGGGGAGAAATGGGCCAAGTCTGGGAAAAGAACAAGAGCGTAGCCACATTGGCTTATCTCAAAAGGAACCCAAGCCAGGGTGTGTCGTGGTTTCGAACCAACAGCACACTGACTGGGGAAGCCTAGCCAGCAGCAGACGAAGGCACCGTCTGTAAGGAGAGGTACTGGGTTCAATTCCTGCTCTGCTACTCACGCCTCATGTCACCCTGGATGGATGGCTAACTGGTGAGTCCTAGCTTCAAATTCTTCGTCTGTGGAATGGCCCCTACTTCATGAGTTTGCCTAAGTGAAGAGCTAAGCACAGTCCATAGCAAAAGTCCAAACCAATCACACACATACACACACACACACACATATATATATATATATATGTATAAATGTGTGCACACATATACCTAGATATGCATGTGTAAATTATACATGAATATAATTTGGTATGTAAAAAACTATATATATATATATATATATATATATATATATATATATATAGTGAGTTAATCCATGTTTTATACACAAGTATTTGTATATTCACATATATGGCTTATATGAACATGAGAAAAACAAATATATAATATATAGATTAGTCTATGTATATGTGTGACCACCTTTCTGTCTCTCTCTCTCTCTCTCTCTCTCTCTCTCTCTGTGTGTGTGTGTGTGTGTGTGTGTGTGTGTGTGTGTGTGTGTGTAGAAGGCCTGGGCAGGCAGGCAGAGGGGACAGTACAGAGGAGGCTCTAGGCTCAGGAATTCAGTGCTCTCACCTAAGCCTCTAAGGCAGTGGCCTCCCCCTGCCCATCCCCTGCATCGGGCTGCAGAGGGGAGGCTGAGATCTATCTGGTGAGTCCTTATCTCAGAAGTGCCTTCCTTTCATGTCGCCTTTGCTATTTCTAAAAACAGAAACTAGAGGCTACCACGGCTGCCAAGGTTTCTTTCAGGGGAGAATCCATCAGAAACTAGTTTAGTGCTTCCAGGGTCAAAAATCAATAAGTCATGCCTGTGTCCTCCCCGTGAGAGGGAAGAGTCGGGTGTGGCGATGAGGGGGAGGCGCCCTGCCTGCTGCAGGCTCCTGCTGGTCCTGAGCCCAGGAATGCCCCCACCAGAAGCTCCTGAAAGGGAGCTTGCCCTTTCAGGCCCTCCTCCAACTGGCCAGGGGAGTTACAAGCTTTCAGGAGGCGGCGGCA